>NW_013953227.1:135218-138815 GCF_001266775.1 Austrofundulus limnaeus
ATTTATGATAATCAGATTCCTGCTGATCGGCTGTGGAGGAGTTCTGGTTTATCGGAAAAAGAGAACGACACTGACGGCGGTCCGGGCCTGTGAGAAGCTGCCTGTGTCCCTGGATGGAATCTCTCGTACAGTGAACGCACAGACTCAAATGATGGRAGAGTTGAATCGYAAACTGGATGTGGTTCTGACTAGGACCGCAGCCCAGCGGCGTGAGGAGTAAGGCAACATCTGGATGAAGTTCATAGCCTTTTGCTACGACTACATTTAGCTACTTTTAGTGGTTGCTGTTTTTTGCTATCCTTTTGCTACTTTAACATTTAGCTAGACTGAGCCTACTTTAAGTACTGCCGTTCATTGTTGCTACCTTTAGCTATTCTTTCACTATTTTTAGCTCGCCTTTTACTACTTTTAGCTGGATTGACACTTTCGGTTAATCTTAGCCTACTTTTAACTACTGCTCCAATTTAGTAACATTTTGCTACTTTTAACTATTTTTTATTAGTTTTAGCTTCTGGCTACTTTTAGCTATTAGCTAGTTTGCATTGTTATGTTTCTAGCTTACTTGTAATATTTTTATTCGGCCTTTTGATACTTTTGGCTGGCTTTTGTAACGTGTCTTAATTAGACTTTTGCAGTCTTTAGCATCTAGCTATCTTTTTGATTCTTTTAGCTAGCTTTTTACATTTTTAGCTTTGATTTAGCTTTTTATTAGCTACCCCTTTTCTATTTTTAGATCATTTTTGCTACTTTTAAATTTTGTATAGCATTTAGCCATTTTTAGTTTGTAGCTTGTTTTAGCTAGTATTTTGCTACACTTAGCAGTTAGCAAGTACTTAGCTATTTTTAACCTTAAGCAATGATTAGCTTAAAGCTAGCCTTTTGGTCCTTTAAAATTCCAGGAAGCCTTTTTGTAGTAAAGATTTTACTAGTCTTTTGCTTCAATTTAGCATCACCAACTCAATTTTAGCTTCTTCAGTAAACTTCAGCAGTTATTCAGCTCTTTGAGCATTTGAGTTTTTTCTAATCGGAAACAGAAACAACCTTCTTGTTGTTAAATCATAAAACAAACATTTTATTTCAAAGTATTTTCAGATATAATTCTTTTAAATCACCTCAGCTGGACGTGACGCTAACATCAGAAACACAAACTTTTTTTAAACTTGAAAACCTCCTGTCTGTCTTATCGACATGGAGACGTGTCCCTGTCGTCCCTGCAGCTCGTCCTGCCTGTCCCTCTCTGCCTGTCTCTCACTCCTGGTCTTTGTCTTTCTGTGCAGAGAGACGGCGGTCAGTGAGAAGACTCTGAGGACAGCGGCAGCGTCTCCTGGCGGCTCACCTTCCTCCGGTCTTGAAGATCAGGTCGGCGTTGGGCGCGCCCTTCGGGTGCTGGTAGCGAGGCCGGCGCTCGCGGTTGGTGTTGGCCGGAGCCGGACGCTGCGCCAACGACTGCATCATCTCTGCAGGAGGAAGAGAGAAAAAAAATAACATTTAGGATGGATTTAAAATGTTCAACAGACACAAAACAATAAACAAGCATATATATTTAGTAACTTTGCAAAATTCAATAATTATTCTGTGATTTCGTTATTGGGCCAATAATTGTTTAGTAGGTTAAAAACTGAGTAAAGCTGATGGTTGTTGAGCAGGAAAAACAGAAACAGAAAATCTACAAMTTTTAGATTTTAGTTACTGTTTTGCTATTTTTAGCTTTGAGTAATGGATTTGCAAATTTTAGCTTTTAATTTGGTTTTGCTAATTTTAGCTTTTAGCTACTGAATTGCTACCATTTTGCTGGTTTTTGTTTTTAACTATTGTATTACTAATTTGAGATATTTTTAGCTACGGTCTTGCAAGTCTTAGCTTTTAGTTATTGTTAGACTAATTTGAGTTTTTAGTTATTGTTTTACAGATGTTAGCATTAGCTACTGCTTTGCTAGTTGTTGTTTTTAGCGAATGTATTGCTATTGTTTTACTGGTTTTAGTTTTTAGCTAATGTGTTACTAATTCAAGCTTTATTTAGCTACTGCAAATCTTAGCTTTTAGTTGATGTTTAACTAATTTGAGTTTTTAGCTTTTGTTTTGTTTAGAACTAGCTACTTTTTTGCTAGTGGTTGTTTTTAGCTACTGTATTGCTACTGTTTTACTGGTTTTAGCTTTTAGCTACAGGTTTACTACTTAAAGATATTAGCTACAGTTCCGCTAAGTATATAAGTTGCTACTTTTTACTAATTTGAGTGTTTAGCTATTGTCTTGTTAGTTTTAGAACTAGCGACTGTTTTGCTTGTTGTCGTTTTTTGCTACTGTTTTGCTCCTGTATTACTGGTTTTAGCTTTCAGCTACTGGTTTACGTTTAAATATGTTAGCCACTATTCTGCTACTTTTAGATTTTTGTATATAGTTTTGCTCGTTTTAGCTTTTAAAGTAATTTAGTCGGAATTAAAGCAACTTTCTCAAAAACAGCTAATTTTTTCCAACATCAACTCCTCTGATTTCATTTTAGAGCTAAAAATTAAATCTAATGAAGAATCTAATGAGAAAAAGCTAAAATAAAGTTAATTTTCTAAACAGAGGTAAAACTTCTGATGATTCTCAGGTTTTTCCCTGACTGACTTGTTCATCAACTCGTTTTTTAGTGGTGATTGACTCTTCAGGAAATGGCCTTTTAATTGTCAGTCAGTGTGAAAGACATGAAAACTAAAATCAAACGAGATAATTTCGGCTCCGACATGCAGACAGCTTGGACTGGTTTCAGGTTTCCTGGCTGCGGAGCTGCAGCAGAAACAGAACGAGGYGAGCGTCTCGTACCCTGGTAGTCCTCCTGCTCCTGCCTCTCGTTGATGTCCAGGGTCAGTTTCTTCATCCTCATGCGCTCCTCCTGCTCCGCCTGCTGCTGGTTGAAGTGATTCGCTGCCAGGTGGGACGACAGGGGGACGTTCAGGATCTTATACTGATGAGCAAAAGAACAAGTTTTCAGTTACAGCGCTGACGCAATTTAACAAAAACAATCATAGAAACAGCCAAAGGATTGAGCTTGAGTCATTTTAAACATCATAAACAGCTAAACTGAAATGACTGAAACTCATTTTAGATAAATTGAGCTTAACTTGATTTGGAAGCAGCTGACTGTGACCTCCAGCTAAGCTAACAATGCTAACAGTTTGCTAAGTAATGGCTGCTACAGCTATCTGAGCAGAAACAAAACTAGCTGTCCTGAAAATACAAAAAAAAAAAACAGCCTGTTAGCTTAGCTTAGCATAAAGACTGGATATGGATGGAAACTGCTAGCCTTTTGCTCTGCTTTTAGTCAAACCTTCAACAAAGAATTTCTGTTAGCTTAGCTTAGCATAAAGACTGGATACGGATGGAAACTGCTAGCCTTTTGCTCTGCTTATATTCAAACATCCAACAAAGAATTTCAGCATAAAACTTGACTTTTTAGCTTCGTCACAATAAAAACTTTATTTTAAACAGGATTCCTGAAGGTGGAGCAGATCAACACACTGCTGAATGTTGGTTCTGTTGCAGGAACACACACACACACACACACACACACACACACACACACACACACACACACACACACACACACACACACAC
>NW_013953227.1:138925-140468 GCF_001266775.1 Austrofundulus limnaeus
CACACACACACACACACACACACACACACACACACACACACACACTGCAGTAATGTCAGTGTGTTTACAGAGGGAAACTTCTCTTCTAGCCACACGCCTCACAACAAAAGATGCTCTGTATTTTCTGATATTTTCACTGGAGTCCTGGCAGAAATAAACACGACACGCCTTACAGTAAAAGAGCCCGTTTCTGCCCTCAAACCACACGTTGCACCACCGCTGTGGACCTCGCTCACATTTAATGTATATTTGAAAACTTTTAACCTAACTAAACCAGGCTTTACTTTCATTAAATTTATCCTCGTCTTTAATCTGCTGCTTGTATTATTTATATTTCTCTGCTTGTTTTATAATTTCCTACGCTGGAAATGTTCCTTAAAAGCAACWTTTGATCTTCTACAGACGTTAACTTATATGTGTTTCCTGCTAGTATCTGACCCGTTTCTGTTCATTTGGGATGTTTTGAGATTAAATGGAAACAAAAACTGAAACTTGATGCATTCAGACCAAAACATACAGAAGATATWTACGTATATAACAAAAGATAAGAAGTCAACTTTACCAGGCTTCATATSGAGGATTTTATCTGTGAAGCTGCAGTTTTATAAGTTGTTTCAGACTTCTGGAAGAAAAACTTACATTTCTTTTTTTTTTTTAAATAAAGTAAACCCAGATTTGCTGGAGTTTAAAAATATAAGAAATAATCAGTTCTGAACYATAGAGGAGTATTTATCTCCACAACTCCCAGCTCTCCTGATGGACCAGCTGACCCAAACTCTCCATCTGCAGCAGCTCAACGACTCATTAAAAGGTTTAAATCCTGCAGGAGGTGAAGAAAAAACTACATTTCCACGTTCTTTTACTGGACTCACGTCACTGTTAGCTGAGGCGTTACTAAATAAAGAAAAATAAATAATCTCCGTTTAAAAACAACATTAATGTAAAAACCCTGCGCCTCCTGGTCCTGCAGAACTTTAAACTGAACCATGTTTTGTTGTGCGGTTCAGCTGCTGACCTGCTGCTTGTTGCCTTTGCGTGTCAGCATGACGAACTGCATGGTGTTGGAGTTGTCAGAGTCCCCCTCCACTGCGCACTGCTGTCCGGACCCGCCCTTCTTCAGCTGACTCTTGAGCTGCAGGGGRATGGCCACGTCCAGCTGGTGCACCTTCACTGCCTCGCCGCTCCGCTGCTGCAGAGACAAACACACGAGTCAGGGAAGACCTTACAGGTTTTATCCTATGGAGCTGCATGAGGGACAAAATTAAGACTATTGTGCAACCAGTGGTTCCTACATCCTTGTAGAAGGAGGCTATATCTATTCCTAAACCAGCTTTTCTCTGATTAATGATAGGCCGACACCGCTGACTAGCATAGGCCACAGCTTATCTATGCTAGTCACTAGCCTCTCCAATGCTAACACCAGCTTATCTATGCTAGTCACTCGTCTCTCCAATGCTAACACCAGCTTATCTATGCTAGTCACTCGTCTCTCCAATGCTAACACCAGCTTATCTATGCTAGTCACTCGTCTCTCCAATGCTAA
>NW_013953227.1:140482-147462 GCF_001266775.1 Austrofundulus limnaeus
CTCCAATGCTAACACCAGCTTATCTATGCTAGTCACTCGTCTCTCCAATGCTAACACCAGCTTATCTATGCTAGTCACTCGTCTCTCCAATGCTAACACCAGCTTATCTATGCTAGTCACTCGTCTCTCCAATGCTAACGACAGCTTATCCATGCTAGTCACTAGTCTCTCCAATGCTAACACCAGCTTATCTATGCTAGTCACTAGTCTCTCCAATGCTAACGCCAGCTTATCCATGCTAGACACTAGTCTCTTCAATGCTAATGCCAGCTTATCTATGCTAGTCACTAGTCTCTCCACTGCAAACGCCAGCTTATCTATGCTAGTCACCAGCCTCCCCAATGCTAACACCAGCTTATCTATGCTAGTCACCAGCCTCTCCAATGCTAACACCAGCTTATTCATGCTAGTCACTAGCCTCTCCAGTGCCAACGCCAGCTTCTCCATGCTAGCTGCTTGCCTCTCTGATGCTAACGCCAGCTTATCTATGCTAGCTTCTAGCTCTATAATGTCAACACCAGATTCTACAAGTTAGTCACTAGCCTCACCATTGCTAAAATCATCTTATCTATGCTAGTTGCTAGCCTCTCTGATGCTAACGTCAGCTTATCTATGCAAGCTGCTAGTCTTTATAACGCTAACGCCAGCTTCTACATGCTAGTCACTAGCCTCTCCATTGCTAACGCCSTCTTATCTATGMTRGTTGCTAGCCTCTCTGAYGCYAACGCCAGCTTATCTATGCTAGTCTCTATAATGCTAACGCCAGCTTCTACATGCTAGTTACTAGCCTTTTCATTGCTAACACCAGCTTCTCTGAYGCTAACACAAATGAATAGTCTCCTTCTCATTTGCCRGCTCCTGCCTCTCAGTTAGCTGACCTATCTTTAATCAGATCARTAGCTGGCTTTGTAATAAATATWGCCTCCTGCTACAAGGATGTAGCAACCGCTGTTGCACAATAGTCTTAATTTCGGCCCTCATGCCTCCCCATAATATTCTGTATTTAGACGTTTAATTGCTATGATTTACAGGAGTGGATACTTATTAGAATTATTAGCAGGATGTCAAACCTGCAGGTTCTCCAGCATCATCTTATCCAGAGCCTGGATGAAGTCTTCGTCCTCAGGACATTCCACATGCTTCAGTCCACCGCCACGGATGGTGACCTCCTGCAGAGAAAAATCCAAACCTTCAGCCAAACCCAGCCTGATCACCAGGTGCACCGTTTTACCCCGTTCACCCAATAAAAGCTAAATAAATAATGTGTCRAGTCTTACGTTGTTCTCCTCATCCGTCTCGTTTTCTTTATTGGAGTCAGTCAGGTAGTCCGTGTTCTCCTCCTCCTCTTCCTCCCTGTCCTCCTCTTCGTTCTCCGATGCTTCCTGCAGGAGACCAAAGACACGACTCTGTAACAAAAGTAACTCACAACTAAAGATAAATGAACAAAAATGGGATTTAACACTGAAAAAAAAAAAACAAATCAAACCCCACTTTACTGAATTCTATGTTTATCTTCACTGCTGTCACGGCTGTGGGATTATTATTTCCAGTCTTTATGCTAAGCTAACAGGATTATGATTTTATTTGGAATAAAATAAAAAAGAAACATCGTAAATATAACCATAACTCGACCAGATGAAACTGAAGAGACTCAAACAGTTCAGGAACAAAGAAAAGGACCAGGAGCTGGGTTAACAAAGCAAAGTCGTCAAAAACACTTCCTGCTAATTAACGAAGGGAAAAATGATTTTACTTGTTCTGGTATTTCCTGCTTCAGAAGAAACAATTTAAAGAGAAGCGTCTCGTTCCTTTAATTATCTATCTAATAAAGATGTGCCAAAAAAACACAAAGGAGGATGTGAGGTAAACAAATAAACAAACAGCTGCTTGAGCTGCTTTTCATTTCAGTGGTTCATCTGTGCGGAACAGAAAAAATAAAACGGTTTAATWTTCAGTCTGAACAAACTCAGCTCAGAGAAATGAGCTCTGCACGCCTCGGTCAAAAGAGTAAAGGTCAAAGGTCACGGCAGGACMATGACACAAAGACTGAACAAGTACAGCTCGTTTAGAAGAGCTGCAGGAGGAAAACAACAAACTCAGTCCAGAACGTCAATCTGACTGAAACACTGAGGTCAGACCTTCAGAGAAGTTTCTGGTGCTGTGTGTTTATCATGACACCTAGGGTTGTAACGATAAAGAAAAGTCACGATTCGATTCGATACTTTAGTCTTACTGTTCAATATCTTTTTGATACAGAACGAGAAATGTCCATTCCCTTTTTAACTTGTAATTTATTGAAATATTTGTTTAACCTCAAAAGTACAGTTTTTAAAAGACATGTTGCTGAAACAGCAAGTTTCTCAGTGGATCTGAGCTCCACAATGCAGCCTAGGTGGAGTAGTCGAACACAGATCCATTGATCCTTCAACACAGAGCATCTTCAGAAGATAAGTTGATAAAATAAATGTTAAAAATCTGTATTGTTCCATACATAGTGTGCATTGAACGGTTCCATACAGATATATGTGTGGTTGCACCACTACAKGTCACAGGTCAGTGGATCTGTGTTCAACTGCTCCACCTACAGTAGTTTGCACGATATGATATACCACCATGTATTGTGATACTGTAAATAATCACTTTTTTTTCTCCAAAAAAACAAATAAAAAAACCTCAGTGCAAAGAGCACACTGTGCAAGAAATTTAATAAAATACTACATCCTTTAATTTAGCCTTAATTAAAAATCAATACGATGCTTTTGAGATTCGATACGGTATCAGTAAAGAAAATATCGTGATATTTCAGTGTATCAATATTAGTTTTTAAAGTACCTGTGACATGCATATTCTTTAAATACAAAAAGTCAAAGAAAACATCTTTATTTTAAGAAAGTTGGAATAATACGCACGATTTAACCCATTTTGTCTCATAATTGGCATGTTTTCTTTTGAACTTGGCTCAAAGTGAAACAGGAAGTGACATCAAAGGGGAACTCTTTAACAAAGAAAACTCTCTGGTCTTTGTTTAATGAAACAATATTATTTGAACTTTTACTCTCTTACTGATAGTGACTCAAAATAATCTTAAGAAACATCAGATACTTCTCTACAGTCTGGGTTTTTGGCTTTTGTAACAACGCTCTGTTCACATGCAGACAGTCCCCTTTGACATCACTTCCTGTTACTTCACAGGCAAAAATCTCAAAAACTGTTCATCTCAGCGACATCAAATTTCTTTTGTCATATTTTATCAGTGTCCTCTTTCTAAAAATACATTCATCTTTATTACAAAAATTTGTGGTCACAGGCACTTTAAAGCCCTAAGTAGTTTGAGGTCTTTTGAACCCTTTCTCTGACATTATCTGGTAACGTGGGGTGGGCTTTCCTCTCCACACAGACAGACAGAAATATATAACATATAATATATATATGTATAATATAAATATGTATAATATATAATATATATATGTATAATGTATATATGTCAGCTGTGGAGAAGACACTCGTGAAAACACCAAAGTCCTCTACAAAATTAAAACATGAAGCTTAGCGTGAAACCATAGAGATTTTTATAAATCTGAAGAAAAACTTGAAAAATAAGAGTGAAAATGTGAAATTGAGAAAACGATGAATCTGTGGAGAAACAAAACAGATTTCGTTCCAGGGATTAAACCCAACGTGCTTCTCTGGAACACGATGAACCTCGTCACTCACGTCCTCTTCCTGTTCGTTCATTTCGCTCTCGTTGCCCGACTGCTCCTCGGTTTCGGCGCCTCCCTCTTCCTCGTCGTCGTCGTCCTCCTCGTCGAGGGCCTCCCCTTCGCTCATTGCGCTGGAGCGACCGTTGTTCTCCATGGCCATGCCTTTATAGAAACAAAGACTGCATGTAAATTTTTAATTTAAATTCTGGATTCTCAGTGTTTGTTTTTTTGCAGAGGAAAGTGCGACACGTTGCTGAGCTGACTGAAGCGTGACGACAAAGATGAAGCTGCAGATCAGGTCTGTGACTGCAGGCCTGAGGAATGCCACGTCCTCCTTCAACTATGAAAGATAACAAAGGGGCCACTGTTTAACCCAGAGGGGCCCCATCAATCACTCAGTCCTCTTTAACACAAAGCTACTGCAACCTACAGACTCAGGTGATGAATCAACAGATCTTCCTCAGGTGAACCTGTTGTGACACCCGAGGTTTACCTGCAGACTTGTTTCACTTCTCCTCAGCAGTTATCGGATCATTTTTACTTTCCAGTGTCGGATCTGTGTCGACTTCAGGTGACCGCGCCCATGTCACTTTTCTCAGAGGGTGGAGCTGCAGTTTCACATTTTTCTCTGCGTTCCAATTCAACACCTTGAAACTGTGTAACTAAGACCGGTCCGTGTGCTGTTATCGGGTCGCAGATCCAGAASCACCTGCCGCAGGAATGTTTCCTTMTTCCTCCTCTGTCGTCATCCCGGTGCTCAGAACAGAGACCCGATTCTTTCAAGAACTGAGAATTTTTGATTATAATCTTCAGTTTTCTTGAAACTCATTTGTAAAAAATAAATAAAGATAAAGCTCGAGTTTAGGTATGTTGGAAAAAATTTCTGAAAAGTTGTCCAAAACTTAAACTTCTTCTGTTATGGCACGTTAAGAGGGTCAAAATTAAGACTATTGTGTGAACTTCACCAGATATTATTATTCAAAAATGTTTGTTTCTAATACATTAGGCGAGCAGCCTAGGCATACTAGTCCTTAGCCTCTTCAACGCTAACACCAACTTATCCATGCTAGTTGCTAGCCTCTCCAATGCTAACACCAGTTTTTCCAAGCTAGTCACTAGCCTCTCCAATGCTAACGCCAACTTATCTATGCTAGTCACTAGCCTCTCCAATGCTAACACCAGCTTATCCATGCTAGTCGCTAGCCTCTCCAATGCTAACGCCAGCTTATCCATGCTAGTCACTAGCCTCTCCAATGCTAATGCCAGCTTATCTATGCTAGTCACTAGCCTCTCCAATGCTAACGCCAGCTTATCTATGCTAGTCACTAGCCTCTCCAATGCTAATGCCAGCTTATCCATGCTAGTTGCTAGCCTCTCCAATGCTAACACCAGCTTATCCATGCTAGTTGCTAGCCTCTCCAATGCTAACGCCAGCTTATCTATGCTAGTCACTAGCCTCTCCAATGCTAATGCCAGCTTATCCATGCTAGTTGCTAGCCTCTCCAATGCTAAAACCAGCTTATCCATGCTAGTCACTAGCCTCTCTAATGCTAACGCCAGATTATCCATGCTAGTCACTAGCCACTGATTTTAACCCAAATGAATAGTCTTCTCATTTTCCAGTGCCAGCCTCAGTTAGCGGTGCCGGCCTATCATTAATCAGATCAATAGCTGGTTTAGGAATAGATATAACCTCCTGCTACAAAGATGTAGCAACTGCTGGTTGYGTAGTGGTCCTAATTTTGGCCCTCATACTGCACCATATTTAACGACCTCCAGTTTCTTCTTCATATCTTTATAGTTTAGAGCTTTTTGTTGACAACAAACTTWTAAATGCTCCAACTTTTAGCTCCACCCTCTGCTTTGTTTATTTGTTTCACTGTAAACAAAAYATTTTTAATTACTAAAGTCAGTTTTTTCAGACGTCTACATTAAGGTTTAACGAGACCAAGATATTTTAGAGAAAAAAGATCAAATCATCTTATTTAGCAGCTGTTTATAGACGAAGTTTGATATTTTTCTATAAAACAGTAAAGATGCAATAAAAAATGACACTGAAATGTGTCCATCCACTGACATAAGGTAAACAAATTTTTGATGAGTCAAAACTGTTTTCTAGACCGACCTGAAAGGAACCAAACAATCATCATTTCTGACTCGTGTGTTTTTATTAACGAGTGTGTGTGTTTGGTATGCAGAACTCCTACACGCCTGGAAATGCTGCTCTGCCGGTTCGACAGAGAGCCAACGAACCGGTGAGACGGGCACAAATCACGCAGGGAGCATGGTGCTTACCCAGCTTGACGAGCACCTCCCTCTCCAGGTCCGACACCTGCTTGGTGGCCTCGTCCAGYGAGCAGCTGAGCCTCATCTTGGGCCGGAGCACCTCCAGCGTGTCTCTGATCATGTGGTCGATGTCGATGGGGAACGGGTGGTCCTTGGTCCAAATGTCCAGGCTCCGTTTCCACCAGATGTACCTCTGCACACACAGATTAAACCTTCACATTAAAGCGCCACAGCTCAGCAGCGGGCCGGAACACCGGGCCGGACCGCCGAGGCCCACCTGGAAGTACACGAGGAAGCAGTCGAGCTTCTTCTTGCTGGAGCCGCGGTCGAAGTACTGGCCGCAGGTGTCCAGCAGGGTGCAGACCAGCCGGATCCGGAACAGGTGCTCCGGGGGGTCCAGGGGGCTGGGGCTGCCGTCCTGGTTCACCCCGAAGGAGGTGAAGGAGAACAGGGTGCGGAAGATGACGGCCGACTCCACCATGCGGTAGTTGTAGAGCTCGCCCAGGAACTTGGCGCTGCTGATCCGCCGCTGGTTGAACTTGGGCTGATTGACCTGGAGGACCAGAAAACAWTAACAGCTGAACGATTGATTTCTACAGTTATCATCCACAGCTGATCTGTGTGTGTCAGCAAAATATCTCACGAAGTCGACCCCATTAAAAATGGCTGCCAGAGCTAACTGAGATTTTCAAAAATGAGTGAATCTGGTATAAAATGTGGAAGATTAGTCCTTCAAAGTGTGCTGGGTAGTTTTATTTTAGCTGCACAGGTTCTCAAGTGTAGTAACGACCTGGAGATCATGTGATCAAATCGCCATATTCGTGGGCACGATTGTAGAAGAGGAGATAGTCTACAACAGAGGAGGGGATAGTCTACAACAGAAGAGGGGACAGTCTACAACAGAAGAGGGGATAGTCTACAACAGAAGAGGGGATAGTCTACAACAGAAGAGGGGATAGTCTACAACAGAAGAGGGGATAGTCTACAACAGAA
>NW_013953227.1:149787-151140 GCF_001266775.1 Austrofundulus limnaeus
AGTCTACAACAGAAGAGGGGATAGTCTACAACAGAAGAGGGGATAGTCTACAACACAGACATGTTTACATTGTTTAGTAGGGGTAGGAACCTTTTACTCTCTCACGATTTGATTCAAAATTGATTTTTCATTCAAAACTGATAATGATAGCCCATTTGTCGTGTTCCCAAATTGCTTCATCCTCATTTTGCAAACCTCACACACCTGGCTCATGTCAGCCTCAGACTCATTCAGTAAAAAACAAAAAGAGCCCAAATCTTTGCATTCAGTGAAGATATGGTCAGTTGAATCTCTTTTTCCTCCAGTTTTGTAGTTTCCTCTTTGTTTTGATGCTTTCTGCACATTCATATGTTCCAGAAGCAGCTGTGTGATGACGTCAGAACGTCCCATGTAGTTAAAGAAATGGAGGCAGACAGCCATTGGATTGGATTTATTTTTATTATTTATAAAAACTGATTTTGGGACAGTTTAAATCGATTCTGAATCTTTGTAAATGAGAATCACGATTCTGATGTAAAACGATTTTTTGGTGCACCCCTATTGTCTAGGGTCTACAGATTGTTTAGAGAGCTCAGACCACTTCTACCACGGTTAGTGACCGCGGCACATAGTACCTTTGTTAAAAAAAGAAGGTTGAGCACTAYGAACAGTAAGGTTTTTATCACTGTACCATCTACCCTTGTAAACATGCACTGACAGCATCAGATTATAAACACAAAAAGTTCAGTATTGTGCAGTATGTACTCAGAGTACAGTTAATAATATCAGAAAGTCACACTGAGTCATATCAACACAGCCTCTGTGTCTCTGCAGACTTCAGCAGCTTGTAAGGATCGTTGCTTTAATATAACTAAATACCTTGATTTAGATTTATAATCCAGTCGGGTGTCCTGAAAGCCACTTTTTAAACAAAATAATGCTCATCTTCATCATTCAGTGGCCTTTTTGCAGTTTTTTTCCTTTGCTTTTATTCTCCCACACTGGTTTTTTTGCTACAAGCTAAATGCTAGCCCACAAACATGGTGCGGACGGTAAAAAGTCCCGTCTATAAGAAATCAATCAATATCTCAGTAAGTTGGTTTGGATTCTCAGCCTCTCGAGATGAGACAATCCTCAGGTGGTTAAATAAAAAAAAATCAACTGGATTTATTTCTCATCTACAAAATCTTATTTAAAGACTTAAGATCAATCACACAAAAWCCTCGAATCAATCTCAGACACAAGCTAAAAATAAATCGATATTTTTGAGAATCAGACAGAAAGTTTAGTGCTGGAATTATTGCAATAAAAACATGATATGAACATTACGCACTAATAAATACTAATATTGTGCAGCTTTGGTTTGATGTATTT
>NW_013953227.1:152480-154204 GCF_001266775.1 Austrofundulus limnaeus
GTTTGGACATATATGTGTAAATGAGTACAAATATGCAAATGAGCCACTTGGATTGCACTTTGTGTCAAATATTCGTATTTTATGCTACTGTTACCAAATTTGAACTGGTAATACTTGAGAATTAATATTTTAGCCCAGTAAAATTTGTTTGATAATATCTCATTCCCTTCATGTTTATTTTAATTATTATTAACAAAAAAAAAAAAATTTAGGGAGAAAAATATCTTGATTTTTATTTTACTTCAATATACTAAATACTAGTTATAGTTGCAAAGAATACGACTGCTGAAGTTAAAAATTCAGATTATTGGATTTAAAAAGAGACCAAGCTTGTGAATTTACTCTAAAGGTTTCAAAAGCAGTACTTCATTTAATTTGTGTACTTTTTAAGGCGTTTTATGGTGTTTTATGGCCGAAGGTATAACCAAGCTATAAAGCTGTTTTAAAGATGATAAATATTTATGTGTTTTTGGGTTTAAAACTGTTGGAATTCCTGAAAACATTCCTGCACGATGTGCTGCAGGGCGTGCTGCAGGATGTGCTTCAGTCAAACACACAACAGCCAGGTTTAAATGTCTGGTTTCATTGTTGCTCTGTCCTCTGGCTCCACCTCCCAGCGTCAGGCTGAACTCCAGCTCACCTGAGCAGGACGGCACGATTCCCTCTGAACACCTGGTCATCATTTCAAACAGTTTCTGCAGCCGACATGTCGACACAATCAGAGCACGTTCAACTCAAACCCATTCAACAGATTTGTGATGATCACACATCGAAGCCTCAAAACTGAACCAACTTTTAATGTTTGTAAAGTTATAGATTTATAACCCTTAACAGAGACCTTTAACAGGAAGTGTTCTCCTCGTTATTTTTCTGCCATTTATTTCATTACTAGTGTTATCTCTCTCACCCCACCTCCTTTTCTAAGCTCCCGCTGCGAGCAGTGTTTACCTCCATGCCCAGGCGGATGTCCTCCAGCACTCCGTCCACCACGTGGATGCCCACGTCCTCCTGGTAGGCCACCAGGCCGGCCAGCAGGTTGGCCATGCAGTGGATGCTGTTGTACTTGACGTTCCAGATGTTGATCATGCAGCAGATCAGGTAGCTCTTCGCCTCCGGCTCCTGCCACGGCAGCTTGCGCATCTGCCTCAGCACCTTCTCCGTGGTCACCTTGGACAGGTCCTTGTAGAGCAGCTTCCTGATGTACTCCTGCAGCGGCGGCCTCTTCTTCTTCACCGCCTTCTCCATGGGCGGYGGGTTGCAGTAGTAGTAGGCGTTCTCCACCATGGTCACGTAGCGGGCGTCAAGGTGCTGCGCCTGCTTTTTACGCATCATCTGCTCCTGTGAGCGGGGTGAAAAAAAAAAAACAGCTGTTGTTGTTGGGAAACACAGAACGTCACGGCAGGAAGCAGCAGAGCAGCCGGGGCGAGTCACTGACCAGCAGGACGCTCGTACGCAGGTGGGAGTCCGGCGAGCGGAACAGGAAGCGGCCGCACGTCTCCAGCAGCGTGCACGCCATCTCGATGTGGTGATGGGTGAAGTCAGACAGCAGCATCTGGACCGACAGGAAACAAAACATTCATTCTGTCATTTAGGCTTTTTATCAGAGGAATCTGATGTATTACAGGAATAAAAACAAAACTGCACAATCTGTCCACCTTACCAAGTTTTAAAACCTTATATCAGCCAAAAAGTCTTTTTCATCTTGTTTTGAGACTGATTTACTA
>NW_013953227.1:154366-155784 GCF_001266775.1 Austrofundulus limnaeus
ATCTTACCAAGTAAAGTTTTCTTACTCCACTGGCAGAAATGTTTTAATTTGAGTCAAATTTTGGTAGTTAAAATTTTTGTTTGGGACACCTCAGGGAGGAACCGGTGGGAGGACACGGGAGGTTTCTGTGTGCTCCACCATCCATCCTGCCTTTTCAGGTGAGACAGTGAGGAGAAAGGTGAAGGACAAAGATGGACAGTGGACCTGTAAAAATGTGCCCTGCCCCACACCAGTCATGGGTGGAGTGGACCTGTCCGACCAGCTGATTCAGTATTACTCCACAGAAAAACAGCTCGTATGTACACGACAATGTTGATGCATTTTTTACACATTTCATCGACACACGTCTACACTCTGCACGAGGAGCTCTGCAGGGCAAAGAAGGAGACCATGACTCATCAAGAGTTCATGGTGGAGCTGTTGTGTGGACTGTGTCATGTGGATAAGACAGGTGTCCCCCAGAACAGGAGAATCGAGCACTAGGGCTGGGCGATATGGCCCAAAAAAAAAAACAAACCTAAA
The DNA here is from genome assembly GCF_001266775.1 of Austrofundulus limnaeus. Taxonomy (NCBI): domain Eukaryota; kingdom Metazoa; phylum Chordata; class Actinopteri; order Cyprinodontiformes; family Rivulidae; genus Austrofundulus; species Austrofundulus limnaeus. The sequence goes on from NW_013953227.1 coordinate 154,889, forward strand.
AAAAATCCTGCATTTCAATGTAGTGTATATAGTTATGATTTTTGTTCAATTTGAACATATTTTTACTATGTTTATTGTTCATATTTGCATTCTATGTTGTAAAAACTGTTTGTTATAAATGTTTGTGGTTTTCACAGTAAAAAAAATTCTATAAATTTTCCACTCGGATTTTAGATGTTTGTGTGTTTTTTGTATCATTTTAAGTTAGCTGTGTTGATAAAGCAGGTAATAATTAAAAAAAAAAAACTTCAAATCCACACATAGGAGGTTGTGCTGAACAAAAAGACATCAAACATGGCAGGATAAACAAATTTTAAAGTGAAGTATGAAGGTAAAAAAATTAAAAAAAAAACTCTAAAAACGTCCAGTTTCACTCTGGACTCCGGAGGGTTAAGACCCATCTTTTTTCTTTGACTTTTGTCACAATCTGGGACATTTGACTTTGTTTTATTGTGTTTTTATTTGTGTTTTATTTGATTACTACTTTTTTATTTTTCTATTGTATGACTGTGTTGTATTTTATGAGTGTGTGTGCAGCACTTTGGTCCTGTCGGTGTTTGAAGAAGAGGACGAGTCTTCCTCACCTTCAGACAGTGCAGCGTGTCCGTCTTGGAGAACATCTTGAACTTGGCCAACTCACCGATGAAACGCACCGTTTTATTCTTCGTCTCGATGTTGATCTGGTCCTTCTTACGGATCTGAAAACACAAATTTTGTTTTTTTAATCAAATCAGATTGTATTTAAATCTGACTGCTTTAACTTAGTTATTATTAAACTGAAATAAAGTAAAAGTATCAAAGCTACAACAGCTATAAAAGTCATGTAATAAACATAAAACTGGTTTAAAGTCTGAAATAAATATTTAAAAAATGGAAAAATAAAAAACTAAAGAAGC
>NW_013953227.1:156952-159145 GCF_001266775.1 Austrofundulus limnaeus
TGTCATTGATTAATGTTCGGCCGGGGTTTCTGTTGTTTCTCTGAGTTCCTAGGTTAAAAAAACCGAACAGTTACTTTCATTTTTGCTTCTACTTTTCATTTAAAATAAATTTCCATTTTCGGCAGGTATCTAAGTTTCTTCTTTTACATATTAAAAAAGTTGTTAAACATCTGAGTGGCGCACTACTGCTACTAGTGGTGAGAAAGTGTATTGCACTTTATTCAAAATCAATGTGGTCTCATTGGCCCAAAGTTAAAAAATGTTGTTCTTTTKAGGCCCTCAAGGTAGCGGACCCATAGGTTAAGAATCTCAGATCTAAAGGACCCACATGAAACCTGAAGTCTCCCCTCAGCATGGAGCACAGATCCTCGGCCACGTCCGACATGCAGGGGTGCAGCGTCGCCACCAGGCGAGAGTAGAACGGCAGCAGGTCCAACCTGAAAAAAAAAATCACCCGTTAGTGTTCAGAACAGAACTGGACCTGCCAGCGCCTCGCTGAGGTTCTGCAGGTCCGCTTCTTAAAGACTGATGTGTGGAATCTGAGAGGCAGACCTCTGCCTGGGGACGGTGAACAGGGCTCGGACCAGTTTCCTCCGGTTGGACTTGGTGTTCATGTTCATGCAGAAGTCCATGGCAGCCTGGAAGAGGTGAAGAGTTAAACGTCTGTGAGGGTTTTACAGGAAATAAAACGGTTCGTTTGTCGTCACCTTGTCTATCAGGTCTCTGTTGACACAGTTAGGCAGCTGCTGGATGAAGGCGTCCACGATCAGCTTCAGGTGTGAGCCTGTGTTCGCCTCCTCGTCCTCTTGTTCTGCACCGAGGAGGACGGTTCATTCAGGGACACATGACTTCCATACATCAGACTTAGAGCTGGGCGGGATGACCTCACATTCATATCAGGGTATAAACTGAACCTCTTCACAGTAACAGTATATATAATATCACAGTAGAAAACTATCATAAAAAACAAAGATAGTCATTTTTAGAGCGTTTATTTAGCAGAAAACTGTAATCATAATTAAACCCAGCATTTTTATATATTGCAAAACGGTTTCAACAACAAACAAAAACATTTCTCAAATTTTCAACAATATTAAAATAAAGTGGATGTTATAACCAGAACTTCAAGTAAAATTAGTCATTTAGACATGAAAATATTCTAAGTTGGCAGAAGTTGTCTAAAATGTGACAGTGTGACAGGACCTTAAGCTGCACATAGTCCTGTCGTAAAACAACTTCAGATAACTAGAATATAAGCGTAGTGAAGCCAAATAAATGTAATATCTGCCTGCCATATAATGAGCTTCTGCCTGCTGAACTGATCAGCTGCTGCTCTGCTGCTCACATTAACAAGATGGATTTATGACTGATCTATTTTATCATCTCGGTGGGTAACAATACATAAAAAACAAGTTTTTTCTCCGACAACTTGGGTGTAAAAAACTACGGTTGTTAAAGCTTCGCTCTGTGCGACGTGCAGCGGGGAGGGAGGGAGGAAATGATCCCACCACACGATGTAACTTTTCTACAGCAGGACGGGGAAATTTTGAGGATTTATTCTCTCTATACGAGTTAAAAAACACAATTTTTTTCCCGTTATATTTCAAACTCCAGCTCAGTTGTCTCGATGACGTAACTGACAACAGGACGGTAGAGAGTACATTTCTACCGTAGACCAACTTCATATAGTTTCTACTGTCTATCAAATATACAGCTTAGCCCTAATCCAGGGTTCCTACAGTTTAAGGCAAGTTAAATTTAAGACTTTCTAATGCCAAATAAAATTAAATTTAAGACCAACTTCACAGAAACTCATGAATCAAAGTATTTTTGGTTGAAGTATTCAAATATTTCTAATAAACCAATTGTTTTTAACCATATCCAACTGCTTTTTTGTCAAATATAGCAGAAACATTCTTAGCAGTCAGTTTTAAACTTCACTGAATTCCTGGAAATCCTCTAACGACCCAAAGTTTGGAGTTTTAGGACCCACAGTGGGGTCTTAACCCCAATTTTCTGTAGATGAAACCCTAAAGTGACGTCAACCTTTTTGTAAGAAATGTGAATACGTTTTTGGAAAGACAACATTATTAACATATCACTAAATGAATTTCACGATGCTCAGCTGAACGGTTGTTGAGATATTTGCATGTGAAATAACAGGAAGTGATGTCAAAGAGGAATATCTGCATG
>NW_013953227.1:160145-163167 GCF_001266775.1 Austrofundulus limnaeus
GCTATTTGTACTTTTACTCAAGTATCACTTTTAGGTACTTTATACAACATTGTATTTATGTTTTTTAGACTTGTGTTTAAATGTGCAACACAACTTTATTTTAAGTGCAATATTCTTTTAATGTTTAAGTGTAACACCACAGGACTGCTGCTCAAATTTGTTGTGCACAAAATGACAATAAAAAGGTATTTAGATATCTGTCTGTCAACAATATGATATCCAGAGAAATTCAAACTCACAATGACATTTAAAAGAATAAACTGTTAAAAGCTTCCTCCTCCCTCATTGTTTTCTTTCTGCTTTTCGTCAATTTTTTTTCTTGACAGGAATTCAAAGTTTTATTCTTTGCATTAGTTGAGTTTTGAACCTGTAAACAAATCTTCAGTATGGTTAATTCTCATAGCAAATATTAATTAGGATAAGAAATTACTCCAATAATCAGGCTTTCAAAACACAATAAAAACAATGTTTTAAACAAACAAATCTCATTTTTTGGTGGACAGCTTTATCATTTATTTTCAGTCCAGTCTTTGACATGGCAGAGCTAYAAAATGATTATAATAATAAGACTGCAAACATAACTGTTGTGATGTCACAAATTATTAAATTTCACACCAACRAAATCCACACAAACAAAGCTTATGACTCCTAAAACTCCAGGATGCCACAAATCTTTCAAAAATAAATATACATCTATGTAAAGTGTTCATTTTACGGCACTTAGCAGGTAAACAACAGTCTGTGAAGAATATACAACATACCGTAACCGCTAAATCTCGTGCCGTATATTAGCCATTGTGTTCATATAAATTATATTTCAATTACTATTTATGCTAATTATGTTAACAGCGTAATTTACAAACGCGCTTCCATTTAAAGCGCCTTACAAGCAGTAACTTTGACATTTATAAACGAATTCATAACAAACTCAGTTAGCGTTAGCGTCATGTGCTAACGCATTAATGAAACCAACATAAACAAACGTTTAACCAACGCGACGCTGTGCTTTAAATCGTGACAACGAATATTTTAAATATTAAATATTATAAAGTGACGATAGTGAACAAGAAATACAGAATATATCGATTTAAAATGACTATCTTACCCACGAATGACACCAAAACAAACATCGATGGACAGTTTTCCCTGTTAACCTGAACAAGACCCTTTGGTCTCCGAAGTCATGCCTGACTAAAAATATCATAAATAAAACAGACTATATAAAATATGTAGATATGTGTAAAATATTTTGTATCAATTTCATAAATGTTTATTTGTTATTTATTTACTGGATACAAAAAAATTACAAAATAATTTTTTTTCATTAGGGACAGGCAGTCTTTATAATCGTTTTTTTTTTTTTTTTATCTGGCGGCAAGGCAACATTTGTTTTTACCCATGCACAAATATTATTTTTAAATTATTAAAAAGATTGTATTTAGTTTAACATTAGTTGATTTGTAAATTTGAAAGCAGTGAAAGCTTCTGGCTTCACTACGTAAAAGGAATGCATTGATCAATAATAAAAAAAACATTAAATTTTAATTTTATTCAGAAGTTCATTCACCAACAAGACAGCTCTTAAATATTTCAATCTCATCTGGGATTGATCGTCATAACTAACTGATGAAAACAAAAGACCAGAATATTTCTGGAGGCGAGAAATAAACCTGTTACCTGAAATGTTATCTATTAAAAAAAAAAAAAAAAAAAACTACAATTATATCCGTTTTACAACATATTCTGCCAAAACTGGAAACAAAACAAACAAAAAGAAACAGCAGCACTAACAAACTACAAGCAGGAAGAAACTAAAACATGAACAAAAGCAACTAACAACCAAAATGAATACAAAAAACGACTTAATAAACAAACTGCTGTGTTTAAAGGCTTCATCACAAACATTTGCAGGGAAATAAAACCATCCCAGTTTTAAAAATCAACTACTGTAAACAATCAGGAACAGTTTTGGTTGTATTGCATCAAACAAACATTTTATTAAAAACTGTTTCATTAAAAAATAAAATTTATAGACTCAATCATATCAATCAAATATAGTTTTTGTATAAACTTCAATTCTAAACCACTAACTCAGCCGTATCTGTTATTATTTTCCCAAACAAATCGTGTGTTTTGCCAAAATCTAGAAGGAAAAACGTCATTTCTCCTTCAAAAACATATTTTAGTCATAAAGAGTCTTTAGATTGGATCTGATTTGTTTATAGAKTAAAGGTTTTTAAAAATGCTGCACGTGTCACTTTCTGTCCCTCAAATACTGTGACAACTGGTTTTTATTGTGAAGGCAGACTTCATCTCCAGCAGCTGAAGAAGATTTTATATTTTCTTCAGGAATCCGTCAGAAACAATGACGTGAACTCGTAAAATCATTCTGTTCGTCCATAAAATGTCAAACCTTTCGCAGGATACTCTGCAGAAATCTGAGGCCAAATCAGGCGTTTGATGAAAGTTCTGCTTGTTCCTTTGTGTAAAATAATAAAAACAGTTTTTATTAAATTAACACCGTTTTGATTAAAGTCCTTCTGTCGACACGAGGACGAGCTTCAGCTGCCTTTAAGATCAGAGCGGAGAATTAAACCAAGAGGAAAACGTTCTTCTTCTCCTGATAAAAACAATAAAATGTTTAAAGAGCCTCAGTGGCTCTGCCAGGCAGCGGTCCACTCAGGTGATTGACAGGTGTTCCTATGGTCTTTGAGCAAGGCGGCTCTTCCCCTCCTCCTGCTCCACCAGCTTGAAGTGAGTGTAGGACAGGATTCCCGCTAGAGTGCAGAGGATCCCCAACGCCTGATCGCAAAAAGGAAGTAGAGGATTTACAAACAGGAAGTACAGGATTAACTAACAGGAAGTACAGGATTTACAAACAGAAAGTACAGGATTAACCAACAGGAAGTGCAGGATTTACAAACAGGAAGTGCAGGATTTACAAACAGAAAGTACAGGATTAACCAAAAGGAAGTACAGGATTTACAAACAGGAAGTACAGGATTAACCAACAGCAAGTGCA
>NW_013953227.1:164167-166014 GCF_001266775.1 Austrofundulus limnaeus
ACCGATTAGCATCCGCTAATTATAAGTGCCATTTATGCCAAATTTAAAAACTATAACTCTTAAGAGTAGTGCTGGAGGTGTCAGGCACTGTGTGCGTTAGCATGTAGCATCTTTAGCAGCTAAACTTCAAATTAAAAGCTTCTAAAAGTAGTAAAATAACATTTAATATTTAAACACAAAACTTAACTACAGGTAAAATATGGCAGAAAAAAATTTGCTAATTGTTTTTTGACTAACTTTAAATGGTATTTATAAAGACACAAACATGATTTTAAAAACGCTTTAATTCTGAAAGGGCTAAACTGGAAGTTAGATGGAGCGATAACTGGTTTGGATTGGCCGATATGCCACAGAAATTCCACCCATCTTCAAAGAACAGAAAGGAGATGAAACAGATTGACAGTCATCTTAGCAGTTAGCATTAGCGTCCAATGTTTTTTTTAATATCTGTTTAGCAGTTTAGCGTTAGCGGTTTAGCGTCAGCGGAGCTAAGATTATTGTTTAGCGGATTAGTGGTTAGTGAAGCTAATATTTTGATTAAATGTGCCCACCACAGTAGCTAAAAGCTTTTATACATATGAGCCGAAACGAGGAAGACTCACCTGGTTGAGTGACAGCGGGTCGTGGAACAGCAGGTATCCTCCAACCAGAGTGATGCAGAACTTAAAGTGACCGAACATGTTGTAGCTGAGAGCTTCAGTCAGGACAAAGAACACAAAACCTTCAGCAGCTTATAGTTAGCATTAGCAAACACCCCTCGGACCCTTGCTCCTGGTTTGTTGAAGGATACGTGACGGCTGAGGTGTTTCCGATGATCCAGTAGATGGACAGGTTCACCAGGAACGCCACCACACCTGAGAACAGCACCGTCACCTGGGCAACAAGACGACAACAGTTATTTTTGTTGTTGTTGTTTGGTGTTTTATAAGCGTTTTGTGTCACGTCTGACCAGAGCAGGCAGAGACCACGGTCCAAAAATCCCCCCATCTCCGGTCAGCGGCTCAAACAGAGGGATGATGCCGAGGAGGAACGCTGACGACAGAGGAGCCTTAAACAACAAACAAAATATTATAACTTTGTTTTTGTTTTCTTCCAGGATTTTAACCAGGTTTAATCTTATTCTGACCAGGAGCAAAGCTGTGACTGAAGAAAAGCTGCAGTGTGATTATATGTTACAACAGCCTACCATAGTTCCTGGTTTATTAACAAGTATTTTGAATCCTGTGAGTACAAAATCTAACACTTTAAATATGTGAATAAATAAAGTTCTAAGCAACATATTTATTGCAGTAAGAAAATCTGACAGGACTGCAACAGGAGCAATAAGTGACCTTTGAACTTTACAGTCCAACAGATACAGTTCATCTGATTTATTGAGCTTTTGAGACTCACCTGATAATACAGAAGCTGCATGGAGTTCACCTGGAGCTCATGTTGTTTGGCTCCTACCCACTGAGAGACAGACAGGTAGAGACAGACAAGAAGAGACAGACAAGAAGAGACAGACAGGAAGAGACAGACAGGTAGAGACAGACAGGAAGAGACAGACAAGAAGAGACAGACAGGTAGAGACAGACAGGTAGAGACAGACAAGAAGAGACAGACAAGAAGAGACAGACAGGAAGAGACAGACAGGTAGAGACAGACAAGTAGAGACAGACAGGTAGAGACAGACAGGTAGAGACAGACAGGAAGAGACAGACAGGAAGAGACAGACAGGAAGAGTCAGACAAGAAGAGACAGACAGGTAGAGACAGACAGGTAGAGACAGACAGGAAGAGACAGACAGGAAGAGTCAGACAAGAAGAGACAGACAGGTAGAGACAGACAGGTAGAGACAGACAGGT
>NW_013953227.1:167014-168292 GCF_001266775.1 Austrofundulus limnaeus
CAGTATAGTACAGTACAGTGTCAGTATACTACAGTACTTTATATTATAGTACAGTATAGTACAGTACAATGTCAGTATAAATCTGCTGAAGCAGATAAAGAGCACAACGTTTTTCATTAATTTGAGACACATGGAGTTAAATCATTTACAAAGTATAAAAGTTAGGATAACTAAAAGTCTTGAATGATCTGAAAGATAAAAGCTGATCCTCTGCTGAACCAGTTTGAGTCCAGTTTGAGTGTTTTTACTACTACGCACCACTTGGTAAAGTGAAGTGACCAGAACTCCCAGCGTAGCGAACACGGTCCCCAGCAGGTTGAAGCGAACATCATAGCAGGAGTTCAGGACCACTCCTATTGTGATGGGCACCTGCCAACAAAACACAAACACCTGAAAATACCATCCACACACAACGTGATGGGCACCTGCCAACAAAACACAAACACCTGAAGGAACCATCCACACACAACGTGATGGGCACCTGCCAACAAAACACAAACACCTGAAAATACCATCCACACACAACGTGATGGGCACCTGCCAACAAAACACAAACACCTGAAGGAAGCATCCACACACAACACTCTGCCTGTTCCTGTGGAGCGCTCCTCACCAGCGTCAGTTTGATCTTGGTGGAGAAGGTCTTCTTGTAGTAGGTGGTCTGGATGAGGATGATGACGGGCGTGGTCATGGCTTTGGCCAGCTGGTACGTCCCGATCGAGTTGTTCTGCAGGGACAGGTTGGTGAACGCCACGAACCCGCAGAAGCTGAGCGCCAGCCACATGATCCTGCGCACCGGCAGCCGCTTCGGGGAGAAAATGTGCATTTTTTGGCAAACGTAGAGTCCCAGCCAGGTGACCACAAAGTGGACCAGGGTCAGGGTCATGTTGGGGAAGCCGTAGTGGACGTAGATCCATTTGTTGATGAAGACGATGCAGATGGAGGACAGCAGGTTGACCAGCAGGCCCGCCACGATGCGCCTGTTGGCTGAAAAACTCATGGCTCCGGATGTTTCTTCAGAAAAACTTTAACAAACTGCAAACAGAAACCAGAAGGAATTATACATCAGTCAAGAGTTAGAATGAGGATGACTCTCAGCTACTACCACCTCAAATAAGAGTTTAATATTAAAAAAACTGAGTTAGAGACACTGGTTATTTCTTTCTGTAGAATTTGTATTTGTCTTAACACTTAAAAAAAACACAGTTTCCTGACAAACTAGTTTAAATAAACTGATCTGGTGCTTGTTTTGTGAGATTTTGTATCTTTGTACAAAAC
>NW_013953228.1:0-2618 GCF_001266775.1 Austrofundulus limnaeus
TATAAAACAAGACAAGAAATAAATACAGCCTTTGTTCAAACATTCATATTTACAGTTCTCAAATAGCTGCACACAGCGTATAATGAAACAATGATGACCTGTAGCTTTATTTATTTTTATTTTAGACAATCAGGGAAACCTTTGTTGGTTCGGACAACTAGAAAAAAATTTGGAAGAAAACCACGGGAGAAAGTTAGTTTTTGTTCATTCTGTTGGTTAGAAAATGAAGTTATACAGAAATCCTCAACATTGGGGGGTCAGTGTTTGTTCAGTTTGTTTTTTTCGATTGAAACAAAGAAACCATTTCATTCTTTGTTTACTGACCCAAAAAGAAAATTTGGATCACCAACCATTGTTCTATTTGTGAATGAAATGAAAATAAAGCAGATGGTGAGTGCTCACTTTTTATTTTTTTATATTTTTGAGWCAAGTGGCCTGACCCGAATGTTCTCTCTGCCCGTCGTGTAGTGAGCCGTTTGTTTAAACACGTCTAAAACAGTGCAGAATTCATTTGGTCATATTTACACACAGAAAACCTTATCAGATGGTTCAGAGCCCACTTCCTGGTTCGGCAAATTAAATATCACTACGGTTGGACACCGATCTTTTAGGCTTTTCTCAGTTTCTAATCCACATACAAAACAAATGTTAGGATGTGAGGTTTTCTGTGTGTAAATACTGCATGCTGGGCCACGAGMCAGGCCACTTGACTTAAGAAATTAATAAATCAAAAGTGAGCACTTATTGATTTTCGTTTAGTTCACAAAATCAAAAATTAGATATTGTTCATTGTCCAAGTTTTCAATTTGGTTCAGTAAAAATATATATATTTTTTTCTTTTTTTTTTCAAACAAACAAACAAACAAAAAAAAACTGTGAAAATACACTAACCATTACACGAATGGGTTACTTAGCTACAGCCACTGTTTTTTCACCATTAAAAAGGAGTTCATTAGATTCTGTGGTTCAGTTGTAACTCTGTTGCAGTTTGACAATAACTTCAGAAACCTACAAAACAAATAAAAATAAACTGAARGTGACGACTCAGCACAAAGGCCAGAAGCTCTTCGACAAGAACTCCCTRCTAGATTAGAAATGAAACACTCTTATGACAGATGGCAGACAAACAAACGCAGCTTCTGCAAATATAATCCAACATTAATGCCAACTACAGCAATTTATATTACTTTCAGAATCATCAGCTTTAGATGAGATTAATCCTATTTGTGGACAAAACACAACAAACAAAATGTGGAAGAAGAGATTCCAGTCAGGCACCGCAAACACCCTGAAGCCAAATAATACACAGCAGGCGTACATTATGGGATGGAATAATGAATCATATTAAGGTAAGCGATCGTGCCGAGCCACAGTTTTTTCCATTAGTGAGCACATTCAGACGGAGCGGAACGACGTTTCCTCATAGAAAATGTTTTCAACAATCATCGCGGGACTCATTTTAATTCATCTGTTCGTGTTTTAGGACTGTAAAAAAGGGCGGTGTGTCAGATATGTAGAGCTTCAAATTTTAGCCATTTTTACAGGATTCTTCTGCGTATAGATAAAACTACAGCGTCCTTCATTGTGAAAGAAAAAAGTTACCATGTTCAAACAGCAGTTTTTGACCATAAAAAGACAATTTCAACACTTTACCAACAACTGGCTAACAAGTCTTTTTTATATATTTATTTTTAAATAGTGGCTTTACCACTGTATATAGGGTAAAGTCTGCAGGACAAATCACTTCTAGTTTAAAACGAGGACATTCGATGGTGAGCTCCACCTCCACGCAGCCTCCAGGTTGTCTCTCGAGGCGTCAGTCTTTGTGTTCGTTATTAACGTGTTACATTCTGTAAATCTATCTCTTGGGTCTYTCGATGTCATCAATGGCCGCTAGAAGTTTCTGACGAGCCTTCTTGTTGATATGTGAGCCCAGACAAACATTCACCAAGTTGGCTAGCTGCTTCATGGAGTACTCCTGCAAAAATGCACACACAGTCGGGAAACATTAARATTTCCAAACGTTAACCACAGTTATTAAAAACATGGTTCGTGTTTCACCACCTCACCCTGTGGTTCTTGATAAACTGCTCCATGTCGTTCTCAGTCAGGTAGTAGGCCTTAATGTAGGTTTCCACAAACTCCTTGTCGGGGATCGGCCGCAGGTCCGTCAGTTTCTCCAGCTTCATCAAGAACTGCTGGAAATCCAGCTGCATCAAGGCGCGGCCCTCGTTGCTACATTTCTTCACGTTAGCGTAGCTTCGGTGGAYAACAGAGAAGCAAAATGAGATTAGTTTTGCCCTAAATACGCATCAATATTCATGTTTTCATCATYGCAGTGATTGGTCATACATGTTTGCCTGAGGGGTGGTTTGGSTCCACACATATTCACCACATAAATACTTAAAGCCAGATATTTTCATCATGACAAGCCTGCAGTGTGTACGATCTACAAATCTGTTCTGATGCAATTTTACACCACATATCAACAAGATTTACATTTTATTATTATTTTTTGGATGTGGACATGAAAAAATATAAATATTAAGAAAATTAAAAAAGAATTGCAAAAATTCCTATTTCACTGAAAAACCATTGCTAGTTGGAAGGTGTATTAG
>NW_013953228.1:2642-24232 GCF_001266775.1 Austrofundulus limnaeus
TGTGTGTGTGTGTGTGTGTGTGTGTGTGTGTGTGCTGGTCTGTTTACTCTGGAGTGTACTGGGAGGATCAGGCAGGTTGTAGGAGCCCGCAGTAGCCGTGTAAAATTGATCGAGCGACACAGTCGTAATGGCACATTTGCTCTTTGGAGTGGGTTCAAAAGTTCTTTTACACAATAAGAAGTAAAGTGTTTAGCAAATTTCCAAGCAGGAAAACARGTTATCCTTTCTCAGTGGAGAGGAGCAAGCCTTCCACCTACGCTTAATATCCAACATTTACCGCACCCTCCTTTTTAAAACACTCGAGCAGCACAATAATGCACAGAACATCTTTCGTGGCTCCAAACCCTCCAACGCAGCCAAGATAAGCTGTTTTCAGTGACAYCATTCTTTTCTTCCTTCTTCTCATTAAAATGTGTGAAACCTCATGATAARTGCCAGTGGTTAACTCCTCACCTTTTCACCATTTATTGATCTGGACCTTCAGATAGATTCATTACCCCTGTCACCTAAAAAGAACCTACTTTGTGTAATACCTTGGTTCAACATTCAAAAGACAAAAAAAGGACCAARGTTTTGTCAACTGTTGCAGTCCATATATGTTGCTTTCAAGGGAAAAAGTGGCAAAACACTTTTGAAGGGGTGTGTCAAGAGCCCTGAGCTGTTTGTGTGAGAGATGTGACCCGCAGTCTGATATTCACTTGGCTGCGGGTCGATATTTTTTTCGCGTAACCTATCAAGCAGTCTGATGTACAGATAAATCGAGCATTTACACTATTCAGATGATTTTTCTTCCGTATGTTTTTCGGCACGTATCTTGTTCTGCGATTGTTGTGATATTTCAATAATTCATGTATCAAAACTTTCAGCTCTTTCTGGACATTTTGGCTATGACTTTTGGTATCTCAGCAATTTATACCTTTTGAAATATTTAGTCTTTTCGGCCATATTTGTTCTCTTTAAAATCTAATGGAGCTGTTTTCAACATCCTTACAATCCTTCAAAATAGTTAAATCTTTCCTGCACTTTTCACCTTTTTGGTTTGGTTCTACTTTTTTAATTTCTTTGTGGTAATTGTAGCTTCTTTTTTTCTAATTTCAGCTTTTTTCTACTTTTCAGCCATCTTTCTGCTCTTTTCAGCTATTTCACAAATTTAATTTTTTGTGCTTCTATCTGCTTCTTTTTGCTAATTTAAGCTTTTTATGCTTTTACAGCTCCTTTTGCAATTTAAGCTCTTTTTTTCCCCTTTTTTTGGTTAGTTTTGTGTTGTTTTATTTTGGCTAAAGTCACCTTTCAMTGATACTTTCAGACAACTCTTTCAGTGGCTTAATTCAGCCAACATGTTCTCTTTCTGCTTCTTTATGCTAGAATCAGCTCATTCAGCTACTGTTCTGCTAATTAAAGCTTTTTTTGGGGATACTTTACAACGAACTGCAAAATTCTTGCACACCTTTTTCTTTTTTTCCCCACTAAAATCTTTCAGCATTAAGCATTTATGCTGAATTTTTGCAGAAAATTATCTAGTCATGTTTGATGATGTAGCTTGCATAAGATTTTTACTTTTTAATACAGTCAAAGAACTAAAAGCATTATTTTCAGAGTGACTTTTCACTTTTACATCGATGTAACATCTCAGGTMTTTGTACCTGTCCACAACACCAACTGAACATCATTATGTCAAATTAAACAAAACAATCTGTATATAATGTAGTCAAATGTCAAACAAGACTGATGGCTTCTAGTTTGCTTGGAAGCTCTTTTATTTTGAATAATTTATGCATCTTAAAAATGGATGAAGTTATCTTTGTTTTCCTGAAGCTTTGTTCCTCCAGGCAGAGCAGTAACAAAAATAAGTATTTGATTTGGTGCAGCTGTATTCTAAACAAATACATTAAATACTACTGCTAACCTAACATTTTACTGTACTGATTATCTATAACTTGAAAAAAAAAAAACAATTTTAGGATAGTATTTCTAACCATTTACAATTAGAGTAAATACATTCATTAGGTAAGAAATCCAAAGTAACTAGTGTAATTTCTACACAATAAAACAGTTTTTTCTTTTTAGATATTCTTATTCATAAATTTGTATAAGAATGATCAGAAGAATGAACCAATTGACTGTTGAGTGTTTCGAGTGGCCATTTTTTTAAAATGATGGCTTATTTTTTTGTGCACGACTTGTAAAAATATATTCTTGACCACATATTATATCTTTGCCCACCTCAGTCACCCCCTGTAATTATAATTCAATCTGCTGGAGGTTGAAATGCTCATAGGTAGATCTGGTTTAGTTCCTGACACCATTCACCAACTAGTCCCAGTCCAGGCAGTGAGAAACCACCTTAAAGAGGCTCCAATAAGACTGTTATTTACTGAAGCTATTGGRTTTTTGGCACGTCCTAAAACTGCTGATTTAGAGGATTGTGACWTTTATTTTCCAGCTATTATTAACTCATAAATATGTAATAGGTCACCGCAGCYTACAGGTAATACAAAGAGAAGTCTTTCTACAGGGAACTGAATGGAAGATGAGTCTGTTAACCTCAAGGCTGTGCACATCAAATATTTCAATACACTACTCTGAGTTACAATTTCATACAGAAAAGAAAAGTAAAAGGGACTCAGGAATCAATTATTTACATTTTGTGACTAAAAGATTCAGACACCAGTTTCATCACAACAGCCGAAGACTGACTGTCGGCCCGTGTTGTGACTTTCTTACCCCTCAACGAGAGTCCTGTTGGCCAGGCGGATGCAGTGCTCCCAGAGGACGTTGGACACAGGCAGAGGAATGCGTACGTGTCTGGAAACATCACTCAGCCGCTTGTTAAACTGCTCAAACTCCTAAAGGAGGACACAGAAAAGGGGATCAAATCAAGTCAATCAATAGTAACAGAAAAAATAAGTCGGTCTTCTGGACGGGCTCTTCTTTAATGAACCGTTTTGTCTCTCTTCCAATCAGACTGAAGAAGTCTCTTGGAGGAGAGACGAAACGTTTCATTAAAGAAGAATCCGTCCAGAGGACCGACTTATTTTTTCTTTTTAATAGCAATAAAGGTAATTCTTTTTATGCTTTATTTAGAAGAAACTGTCTGAGATCTGTGGTATGTATTCATAATCAACTTCATATTTAGAAGCAGACATGCTGTACAGGCATTATATACACTCACCGGCCACTTTATTAGGTACACCTGTCCAACTGCTCGTTAACTCTTAATTTCTAATCAGCCAATCACATGGCGGCAACTCAGTGCATTTAGGCATGTAGACATGGTCAAGACAATCTCCTGCAGTTCAAACCGAGCATCAGTATGGGGAAGAAAGGTGATTTGAGTGCCTTTGAACGTGGCATGGTTGTTGGTGCCAGAAGGGCTGGTCTGAGTATTTCAGAAACTGCTGATCTACTGGGATTTTCACGCACAACCATCTCTAGGYTTTACAGAGAATGGTCCGAAAAAGAAAAAACATCCAGTGAGCGGCAGTCCTGTGGGCGGAAATGCCTTGTTGATGCCAGAGGTCAGAGGAGAATGGGCCGACTGGTTCGAGCTGATAGAAAGGCAACAGTGACTCAAATAACCACCCGTTACAACCYAGGTAGGCAGAAGAGCATCTCTGAACGCACAGTACGTCGAACTTTGAGGCAGATGGGCTTCAGCAGCAGAAGACCACACCGGGTGCCACTCCTTTCAGCTAAGAACAGGAAACTGAGGCTACAATTTGCACAAGCTCATCGAAATTGGACAAGAGAAGATTGGAAAACGTCTGTTGAGTCTCGATTTCTGCTGCGACATTCGGATGGTAGGATCAGAATTTGGCGTCAACAACATGAAAGCATGGATCCATCCTGCCTTGTATCAACGGTTCAGGCTGGTGGTGGTGGTGTCATGGTGTGGGGAATCTTTTCTTGGCACTCTTTGGGCCCCTTGGTACCAATTGAGCATCGTTGCAACGCCACAGCCTACCTGAGTATTGTTGCTGACCATGCCCATCCCTTTATGACCACAATGTCCCCAACATCTGATGGCTACTTTCAGCAGGATAATGCGCCATGTCATAAAGCTGGAATCATCTCAGACTGGTTTCTTGAACATGACAATGAGTTCACTGTACTCAAATGGCCTCCACAGTCACCAGATCTCAATCCAATAGAGCATCTTTGGGATGTGGTGGAACGGGAGATTCGCATCATGGATGTGCAGCCGACAAATCTGCGGCAACTGTGTGATGCCATCAAGTCAATATGGACCAAAACCTCTGAGGAATGCTTCCAGCACCTTGTTGAATCTATGCCACAAAGAAGTGAGGCAGTTCTGAAGGCAAAAGGGGGTCCAACCCGTTACTAGCGTGGTGTACCTAATAAAGTGGCCGGTGAGTGTATACACAGGTATTCAATTGTGAAGCATATTTAATAAAGTGACAGTGACTGACTTTACATAAAGTATTTTCTCCACAAGAATGACCTCAAATCTACACAGCAAAAATATCATAGCAGGACTTTATTATCTTGGATTTCCCCGTGAGAAGACAAACAAAATAAAAGTCTTCATGACGGCATCAGATTTGGTTTTCCTCTGCTCTCTCTCTGCTACACAATACAAAAAATATATAAAGTTATGAACTGGGAAAGTCACCTAATAATTGCCTGGAGAACTAAAAAAAATCTATTCAACATAAAGTCAATTTAAAAAGAGATGAGCAGTCAAAGATGGATGGATGAATAAAATATCTTTATAACACTTTTCTCCTAAAGCCTTTCATGCCAAATTTAAACTAAGATCTCATATTATCTGTTGGTACTCAAATAATTTGTTGGGGTTGACTCTCAGCAACTACCACACCAAACGGTGGCTTAATTTCTACAAATGTCACTGTGTCATAACTATATTTGGTGTGATCAGTTAATTAACTAGAAAATGAGCATTTCCTACAAAAATGCAGTGTAAAAGTTTATTGCTGAAAGATTTTTGCTGAAAATTGCTGAAGAAGCTGAAAATGTTTATCAGCAAAACTGTTCAGTTTGAACAGCTGATGTTTGCTGAAAGTAGGAAATAAAAGTAAATCTGTGAAAAATCAAAAAAATGTGTTGAAAAAGCTGGAGATAAAAAAGCAGAAAAAGATGGATTTAGCAGACAGATGATAAAAAGACAGTAGAATGAAGACAGAAACAAAATGTTGCAATTTGTGACAAAATAGCTAAAAAAGCTGAAATGAGCTGAAAATAGCTAAAATGTATTTAAAAAAGCTGAAGTTAGCACAAAGAAGCAGAAAGAGCATGTTTGCTATATTAAGCAGTAAAAAGCTGAAAAAATAGCCTTAAAGTTGAAAAACAGCTTAAATAAGCAGAAAGAAGCAGAAAAAGTTGAGATTAGTAGAAAAGCAGAGTGGAATATGGATATAGCTGAAATAGTATCAAAAAGCTAAAAGTAGCAAAAAAAAGACAAAGAAGGCTGAAATTAGAACTAAGAAGCAGAACTAGAGTAAACGGTAAAACATACACGATATTTTAAGATTTTGAACAGTTTTAAGGATGTTGACAGCTACATTTATTTTCATTGTGTGAATGCTTTATTATCCCCAACCTTTCATGAAAGTGGCAATAAAATAAAGTAATAAAATATGCAAACATAATAATAAAATAATAAACATACATTTTAGAGCAATAGATGCACAATATTGTATTGGCTACAATCCTGAAACATATTAAAAAAAAAGCTTTAATTATATTTTGGCTGTTTGGACAGATGGAGCCACAATATCTTTATGAAAAGAGATGGCCGATTAGTAGAAACTCACAACAATGTTTATGTTTTGTGTACAGTATGTTTAGATCTGGCACAATCTGAAGACGAATGTAAATTTCTAAAAGATTCATTTAAATTAAAGCAACCGTTCTTAAAAAAATAACAGATCAAAACTCTTGGGCATCAAAGCAGCAAATAGAGGACAGTACTGCCTCCAAATGTCYTTATGTTTTAGCACCAAAGCATTAAGAGGAAACATCCCAGAGGAAGATGAAGACGGTGGGATACAAACTTGTACCAGGTTGTTTGAGTCACAAGGGACCCAAAGGTACGTTCTGTGTGTTATGTTCTGATGCAACTTGCTTRTAGCCATAAATATCTCCCACTGAAGGAGTTCCACTTATTCACTTTTAAATGTTCAATTAGGGATGAAACTGTCCAGTTTATAACATTGTTTTATCAGCTGTGAGCTACAGCACATAAAAACTGCATAGATATGATCTGAACCATCTTTTCTAATGTGTTTTTGACAACTTCCAGTCTAATTTGAATAATAAAAAACAACAACAAAAGACTGGCTTTTTAAAACTAACATTTCCAATCATTTTTCACCCAGAAATGAGATGTCATTCATTTGCAAACAGACTCATAATCATTTCTGACTGGAGCATTTTGTCACTGCAGTCATTCTGAGGCTGCTGCATTTCTCTGTCACTTTATATGCAAATCACAGCGGAATGACAGTGATCAACCCGAGTTCATGAATAAAATATCTGTACATGTGTGTGCAGCGCTCTGGAACACAGCCCTGTAGGAGCGTACGGCATGTTGACGAGGCCGGTTATTAGCACCTGATGGGGGGGAAATACATGTGACTTGTAATGTACTTCACGTCGGTCCATCAGCTGGACTCGTTTGACAGTCAGGCGTTTAAAGGCGAGCCGCTGAGATGGGGTTTCCTCTCAGGCACTTTGCCTCATGAACAAAATTAGTTAAGTTAAACGGCAGAACYGCCGGTGCCACAGAAAGATCGATGAACACTGGGAACACGGAGAGGTAAGGTTTCATTTCTGAAAAATGAGAGGAAAAAAAAAGGTTGGATATTTAGTTTGTGCGATTTTTTTGATGAGTGACTGATGATTTTGTACGACACGTTTTGTGAGCTTGTAGCAGCTTTGGGTGAYGGTGATGGCTGATTAAATGTAAAAAGAACACAATGTGAACATCAATTGTTGCCATTTAAAACACCATTTCCTGTAAAATGTCATGTTAAAAAGCCTTTTTTGTCAGTAGGATTGAACATTTACACAACTACCTTGAGTTAGATTGTGTCTAGTTAAAAAACAAGGCCCAAAATACAATTAACGTTTTATAAAATAAACTACGTATCTCCCACCACTGTAGATGAAGGCAGATAATGTTTTTCTCTGTGTCGTGTCCCTGTGTTCACGTGTCATTTCTACAGAATWTCTTATTAACCAGTAGACATATGTTAATAAAACTGGAAATTTAAATCAAACAAACTGGAAGCTCATATACAACCCTTAACCTTTGGAGTCAACTACATTCAAGATGGCRGACACAGCTAAGCCACTTTAGTCAATGAGGTACACTGGCRATAATGAAAGCAGTGGGCAGCTCCTTTAATATGTGTTTTTTCTTGGTTGGAGAGAGGCCATATTTTTCGATGAAAACAGACCGTTAGCTGGTGAAGCTMAATGTGGTAACCATGACATGTCAAATTTAGGTCAGCACATCAATGAGACTCAGTTTGCTTATTAACAACCATCATTTGGTAGAAATGCATGTAAGTACATCATATTACATATCAGACAAGAACATGTTGCCGAAGTACATGAGTCTTAATAATGTTTCTAACAGGTAGAAACTAACCAATGAAAAGATAATATTTAGATGCAATTCTGTGTGGACAGCTAGCTAAGAAAATATTTACATCAACAGCTTGCCCCTCCAATATGGCGTCGCACTCGTACCACAGCGATCAATCTTCCGAAGCGTGCATGGCTCCTCTATTCAATACCTCATTGACCTTTGCAAATACAATGACTACAACTCTGCCAAAGTTACAGCTACTGAGTAGAAATTTTATGTGGCAGCTGAGAGTCATGCTCAACTTATACTAAGGGAGCTAACTGATGACCAACTTTGRCATTATCTATTGAAGTCAACTCTGTAAAATAACCCATGAACCACCAGTTGTATRTGAATAAAGTTTCAAGAAGTAGTCACTGGGTGTACAACTGATTAATGTTTAGTRATTTTAATTGAAGATGGCTGCCTGAGCTAATCAACGTCAGCCAAAACAAAAATGGTGATAACAAATTTACTGCTATTGAGTCGAAGTTTAATGRATTTGATCACTAATACGGCTCGCAATATCTTGCAATATCATGAYACTGCAAATAATATGGCTGTAAAGTATGGCTGAAATCGCTGTGATGAAAGGCAGCAGGTGAGGAGGATTCACTTTTTATTAAGTACTGCTGTAACAGTTATTACATGATTATTTCGGTGATGAAACATGTAAAAGAAGAACATAAAATGCACYTTTGAAGTTCAACTTGTGCCTTTTCATTTTTAATTAAAAGCTCCCTTTTTTTACTAAACCAAAAGTATGAAACAAAGTATTCGTTTTTTTTTTTATAATTCATTAATATTTAATTCAGATTTTGGAGTTTTTACTGAATATAAAAAAAAGGGACTGGAGTGGATTATGTGTCCTTTGCCCTTCATGAAAAATTCACGATAGTTTGAGCGGGCGGCGTGAATAAAGACACACATTTAGGGAAAAACTTCCAAAAATACCTGTAAGGCTGCTAAGATCAGGTGTCTTCAACAAAAACTACTCATAAATTATTCATCCAATCCCAAACAACTGATATTAAAGGTCTCTAAAAGATTTTAAACTCAAGAGCAAAAACACATTTTTACACTTTAGACAAGACATTTGAATATGCCGTGACTTAAAAGCAAATTTAATCCAGTTGTTCGGTGTGTTTTGTGTTTGAGTGTCCTGAATGATGAATGACTCGAAGTTTGAGTAAAGAAATAAAAAAAATTGCAGTAATTTTGAAACTTTCTCACAGTTAGAAGTCTGAACAAAGAGACCAGGAGTCCTGGAGCAATCATTTATATTCACCACACAAAGTAAAGAGGGATTTTTTGTGGCATAAATGATGCAACAGTCTTAATGAGGAGATCTCTGTTAAATGCAGCTGAAATTTGTTGCAACATTGTCTCCAGCCTGGATTTAAAACAGAGGCTGAGCGTAATACAGATGAGACATTTAACAAAATGCGGTACTCGTGCCAATTCACATTTAGTTTGAAAACTTTTATGATGCAGCGCTCAGTATCTTTAGGTTACCAGTGAGTCAGAAGAGTCTCAACTTTGGGACCATGTACTTATGAGTAACACAAGAGTGTAGCCTTGGAGACTCCTGTGTCATGGTGCTTGTCTGGTGAACTTACACCATGCCAACATGCTCTTACTTTTCAAAATAGAAGCGCATGTTACATATCATAACCTCTCCTTTACTTGAGTAATCAAATGTCTGGTTGTAATTGTTTCTCACAGAAGAATTACTTAAACTGACTCYTGGCCTGCAGACAATACCACAGTACTTATAGAGAATACCACGGTACTTACAMAGAATACCACGGTACTTACAGTGTAAAACTTTCAAGATTGTARGCCTGCAGTTTGGAGACTCACGTGTCGTAGCGCTCCTTTTATGTCACTCCGGGTGGATAAATAATAGGTTGGAGTGCAGTGTTTACAGCTGATCCATGCACTTCTTTATCAAATAATAAAGGTATATTCTGAAAAAAAATAGTGCTTTTGTGGGGTACATATATATATATATATATATATATATATATAGGTATTATGTGCGTAATTAACTGCAAATAAAATTTGAAATGCCTGCAACATTCCTGAAAATGGTGTAATTTCATTTTTGTCACAATTTAGCCACAAAATGTCTTCAATATCCTGCTGCCCTTGGTTCAAAATGACCCACGACGACTCACTTTTAAAAAGGCTTGTGGGTCACTTGGACCAAAGGGCAGCAGGAGGATTAATTATGTCTCAGTTTGGTCACAGTTTAATATCTTAGAGACRGAACTGAAAGGGGTTTGAGAAGGGTTTGAAAAGCCCATGATGATTTTGTTAAATATATCTTTTAGGAACYTTTTCACATGACAAGTTACCTTCAACAGAATGTCCACATATACGTTGTGCTGCGACATTATCTCCTTGATGTCCCATTTAACTCCGGCCATCAGGAGCAGCATCTGTTCGTAGTCGATGGCCTTGGCTGCAACAATCCAGTATATRGGTTTACGCAGCTCACTGGCCGTAGAAACCGTCTGCATATGTAAAGTCAACAAAAATATTTTTTTCAGCTTTTTTGTTTAACATTAAATACATCATTGAAGATTTAAATAACGACAAAATAAATCGGGATGACATTTATTTGGTATTTAAAAAAAACAGCAAATATGTAAAATATATATATATATCAAGTGAACATAAAAACTAAGGATTAAAGCTGCATATTTGTTTGAGGGACAGTCTTGTTTGTGAGAAAACAAATTGATAAATAAAGAAGAATTTAAATAGTTTGTTTATCCTTAAGCCAAATTTAAAAAAAAGCTTTTTCTAAAAGCGAGATAAATGTATCTTCTTGAATAAATTTACATAGTGTTGCACAATAAAAAGGCAAAATACTCCAAACAAAAAAGATAAAAGAAAAGACAAAAACAAGTATAAAGTCATACCTAAAAGTTACTTTATGCATACATTTGTAAGTTATTATTAAAGCTATTAATTCAAGCAAATTTATTACAACTTTGAGGTTTTTTGAAGCTACAAGCCTCAAAAGCAAAAAAATATATATCAAAATGTTAACTGATTAAATTACTCTTTTCCACTGATTAGAATATTTTTTTAATTACAAACAAACATGTAAAAGAAAAACATAAATCATGTAGTGCCACCACAGCTGGCCATYTTGACACGATTAAAGTCAATTTGGTATTTTGGTCAGGATCATTTAGTTTTACAGTACCTGTGAGTAAAACTGTTGCAGGAAAGGCTTCTTAGCTGCAGGCATCATTGTGTCCAAGTGGGACTGCAGGGACTCAAACTGCTCAGCTAAAAACACACTAAAAAACACAAAATATACATTGAAGCAGGGGTTTCATATTTTCTCAAATTAGGTTTTGTAGCAGCAAATAAAAAAAGTTTAAATAGCTTCACAAATTACTTCAACGTAAAGGAAAAAAAATCAATAAGCAACCTGTAAAACTACTAATATTTTATTGTCTTTTTTACTTTACGTTTTTCTCATAAATTCTGCTCATCCTGTTTTGTTAGTAGATTTATCATGTTTGATGGCACAGCTAGAATTCTGTGTTGTAGTTTCACCTTCAGCGATGTTTGCTCAGTAACATAAAAATATGCTATAAAACGGCTCATCTGTAACTCGCTGTTCCACCAATTTGATTTTGTCTCATGATCYATAAAATTTAATGTATTAAATTATTTAGCTGAACAGATTTCAGGGTTCTCACGCCATAAATCATCCTCAGTTTTTTTTTTAAATTTATAGCAACACTGTCCAGAAAACCTCACATTTCCAATTTCACTGCTCACTTCCCATAGCAAAGTATTATTTGATCACAACAAATCAAATCTTAAATGGGATTAATTCAATTCATTCTTAAACTGCAATGCAGTCTGAACCAAAACAGCCATTTCACTGTTTATCCTAAGTAGGGGTCTTGGCAGGACATGGGGGAGTTTCTTCATGTGTGGGCGGAGTTTGTCCAAACCATGATTGGTGGGGTTCTTAAGTGGGGACGTATTTTCTCCTAAGTATGGGCCGAGTATTGGGTGGGAGGGGTTTGGAATATAGGCGGAGGTTCCTGAGTGTGGGCGGAGTTTGTGATTGATAAGTTTGACTAGTCTTGTGGGGCAAGTTATGTATGAAGTAATAGTATTTTCTTTTATTTTTGTATTCAAATTTTATACTGCTAGCACTTTCCTGTCTCAAATTATGACTAATATTAATATTTATATTAAAAATAGTGATCTTATCCAGGCAGTTAAGGGCTGTTTTGACCCCGAATTTATATATGTCACTCCATATGTACAACATTTAAATTTTGTGCGGCTAGCACCTTTATGTCACAAGTTCTGAATTTAGCTTTCATCTAGCCAAATCATTATGCCTTCTTCAAACCCCACCCTAAATAGTTAGCCCAACCAATCATATCTTTCCCAAAATCCTCCCACAAAGGTRGAACAATCATGTCTTTGACGAACTCCTCCACACTAAGAAACTCCCACTTAGTGACTGTGGAGACCCCCTTCCTGTTTATCCTGGTCTGACAAAACAAAAGTGAGCGAGCTGCGAAGAACTAAATAAAAGCTAAGAMAGCAGGTTTAAGTGGGCGGACGTTCAGATTTCCATCTTGATTCAAACAAACAAGCACAAAAAAAAAGGCTCAAGTTGTGCAACAAGGCTAACAGAAGCAACACAACARGAGATAAAAGAGGCAAAACTGAAAAGTATAGTTCAAGAAAATAACACTAACATAACAAGACTAGGCACATCAGTGCCTTACCTGTCTATTACTGGTCTTTAAACCCAGCTTTACTAAGAATTCAGTCAGCAATAAAATGAACAGWTTATGAGTAATACACCAGCTTGGAATATTCAGAGTAATGACTCCAAATCAATTACTGTCTCATTGCTGAAGCAGCTTCAACGGCCATCTGAGAGAGAACACCATTAAGAAGCTCAGAGTCAGTCCAACACACAAAAAGGAGCCCAGTGGACTTTGGTTCTTTGTGTCGAGCAGAGAAAAATCATGTTACGTTAAGCTGGAACATCTTGTTTGCCTGAGCGACACCGAGCAGCGTGTGGAGGAAAAAACAAAAAGCAGCTCACAGTTACCTGATCAGGCTAGTAAAAKCTAAAGCAGCAGAACAACAGCCGGAGGGCTGAACAACAATAACATGGTTTCTCTGCTCAGATCTATAGGAGGTTTCTCACGTGTTGTTGAAACCAGAAAATGCTTTTTGATGCTGAAAACGACAAACGTCAGAGGTTGTTCGGGGCTCATGTTTCTTAATGACGCTTCCTCGTCAAACAGCTTCTTATGCCTCGAAGTCTACCTCAAACTTCGTCTTTCCTTTTCAATCTTTATCGAAGAAAATTGTTGACCTTTGCACTTTACTTGTTTTCCTTTCATTATTCTCCAGAGCTACAAATACACAACTAGCTCTATTTTTTTCTTCTTTTTTGTGGGAGGGTATAGACCTATTCAGCGTTTTTAGAACAGTGTTGTCTGAACCCCTGCTTTACAGACTTTCATTATAAAGCTGCTGTTGTACACTGCAGACCTCTCAGGATCCAGGAGCTGTCAGCACAGATGATGGCTTGACCTAATTATGTGTGAGGGTGGCACTGAGCAGTGTGTGTTTTTAAGGCGGGAAGGGAGAGAAACCACTCGAGCAGAACGAGATGAAGAAAAAACAACTAAAGAGAGGGAAAGATCGAGAGAGTTTGACATGAAGACTAAAAGATGAGAAGAGACCCTGAACACTTTTTTTCTTCCTTGCAGAACGTGTTCGAGGRGGGATAAATCTTTGATGGCCCGGCTGTTCAACACTTCCTGTCAAGCAAGAACTAGAATCTTTGATGGGCTTTAGTGKAACATTACATCACACCAGTAATGACACAAATCAAGTTTAAACATCGATATGTGATTTATCACAGATATACAGAGAAGTATTGATCCGATGTGTGTTAATCTACATTTAWTACAAGAATAGATGCTGATATAAACTTCTTAGTGTTGTGTGATGGCTGCTTACAGAGACTCTGTGGCCACCACCCTCTGTGCCAGCCCGTACAGAGTCCCACTGCTGGTGAGGACCACCAGCTGGCTCAGATGAGGACTGGGCACCTTCTCCTTCCTGTCTTCTGCCGGGCCATGGACTCCGGCATTTTCCCCAACAGGATCCTGAAAGAAATATGAATAATTTAGCGTACAAAGCAGTGAGCAAGATAAACTGGTTACAGTTCAGATATGATTCTTGACGTATCAAGCAGGAAAAACATGTTATTTTGATTTTCATTTGCAACACACAGACCAAATGGAGGCTTCAGTCCGAACTAATTTAATATGAAAATTGTTCTTATATCAATGGTAAACTTTAAATTTAAGCTTCAATGCAACAAAATAAACAAATTTAAAAGGTGAAAGACGATATCAATCCGGCCCGAGCTGTTGGTTTTAAGTACCCGTGGCCTCCTGAGCAGTTATGTTGAATATCCCTGTATCAAAGTCTCAAAATAAGCTGCTTTAAATCATAAACTACACCTACAATAATGCATGTCAATTATGCGTAGGGATTCCCAGTTAGAGCTCAGAATTCAACTGAGTACAACTCTTCCTTTTACTTTTAATATTATGTATTTTTATTTCACATTTAGTTAGTTGTATACATATTACTTTTCAGTGTTTATAAGAGGATGTGTTAAAACACTGTTTCTATGCACAGAATATCATGTAGAGCTGAATTTTTGCTTGCTGCTTGTTTAGTGGAAGTTAAACAGGAAACGTTGAAGTTAATTTGAGGGGAACCATAACGCTCATGTGGCCTTCTGTCAAAATAAGTGAAACACCCCTGATTTACAATATAAATTCTAAGTCGTATATACAATACAAGAGATGATTGTAGCTGCCAGTTAAAAACAAGTGGCAGAGTAAATGAAGCAAATAAAAACTGAGTGGAATGGAAAGGCATAAACATTTCTTTCCAGACTCTGGAGCAGCTAAATTTAGCCTTTAGCTAAAAAGTTAAAAGCCCACATATGAAAACCTCGAGTTTTGATACTATTTTGAACGCTGGGCTTTACTGATCTGAACCCACCAGTCTTTTACTCTATATAGATGCTTTTAAGTTGAATTTCTAACATCTAATTAAATCARGCTTAAGCACCCAGGGAGCAGATAGGGATTYGGCGTCTTGGTCATGTGAGCATGGCGGGGAGTCAAACCTGTGACTTTCTGGTCCCAGGTCAGCTGCCCTACCACTATATTCTGACAACGTATGTACASTTTTAAACAAACTTAATCTTAAACTCAATAATCAAGTATACACACTCTGAAGTTTTGGTGACAAAACTCTTCAAGCCTCCACGTTTTAATTCTTTTAGACATATTTAATATACCTCTCCATTGAGCAAGGTTTTTATCTATTTGTTTGAAAAACAMCTGAAATGGAAACGAAAAGAATTAAACCCAAGTTCCTCCGCATCAATCATAATATTCTGTATTTGCATAAAAAGCCCATCATGATTTCATACAGAAGGACAGATCAACATAATATATTACTGTAAACAGAAATCTGATACATTACGGTGCCGTAACGTATCATATTGATGCAGAGTTTTCGCAGTGCTGCTGAAAACCCCTTTAAAACAGCCTCTGGCAGATCAATAGCAATCATGCAGGTAATGAACAAAAAAGACCTATTAATGCTATAGCATAAACATCCACTTATGTGCTGCAATCRCCATCAATCTGGGGATAATATCGAGTTGTTGTCTTTTTTCTCAGCTGTGAAAAGCTTTGATAATTGACATGGCATCAAGCATGCAAAAAACCCAAACCTATTTTAGAACCGYTGTGTGAATCAAAGCTTAACGTCGAAATAAACAATGATCCATAAAAAAATACAAGCAGTTGAGATCAAAGGCATCTAGTTTACAGTTTTGAAACCATGAAAGAAGTAACAGTGAACAGAGAAATGATCAGAGCAGGAGATAAACCATTGTTGTAAACCAGACAGCTTTTAAAGAAGACATCTTGTAACAACCACCGCTTAGCTAAAACTCAGATATAGTAAAAAAAAAGTTCAGAACTCGCACTGCAACAAAAATGCACAGTATGCAGCTCCGGAGACAAATTTACGATTCAGCCTCCTTGTATACGACAGCTGCAATCTTTCCAGAACCTTTAACTCATCTCTCTGTATTCAGCCAAAACCCTGAGAGTCGCAAAGAACATTATCAGCCTGAAATWCACTCAGAAGATTTACACCTAAACAGGCTCTGAAAATGGTGAGAACCTTATGGGTTTTTACAAATAAAATATTCTTAATTTTTTAGCAAGAAACTAGAATGTGTTCTTGAAAGCAGCTGGTCATCATTCTATCTGGAGCTGAATTGGGAGGTGATTGTATTATTTTGATTTTAATACAGAGATCAATAAGAAGCCCATTAAAGATGCTACTTTATTTTATATGTTGARTTATGTCACAGATTTTTCAATTTCTCTATTAAATGTGCCACCTGTTTCACATTCTTTCAAGTATTTTCGGTTTTCAAGCCATTGTTCCATAGCAGGTTGAACTTGGGGTTAATCAAAAAAAAAGTCCTCAGTATCACAGATGTAATAATATTCTAAGTCCTAATTTATTGTGATTGTCCTTTTGGAATTAAAACRATTTTTATTGTGTGTTTTAAAGAAAGACTTAAATGGGGAAAAAAAGCTAGATTTATGGTAAATTTGCCAACATAACATTGATTTGGGCTACATAAAACTGCAAAGTTCATGCTTATTTTTAACCTGTTGTCGCGCAATAAAAAACTTCTCCAGMCTCACTATAAACTAAAGCCTTGAGTGATATAAATTCACTTTACACTGCGATAAAAATCTCATCTAAGTTACCAAATACTATAAATATTAAAAGCCACAAAAAGAAGGCCAGTTTGGGTTTTTCTGAGTCTATCACAGCAAATAAACATGACAGATGTGCAGCTGTTATCCAGCTGTTATCCGAAGGTGCTGTTACATCCAGGCTGTAAAATTGTGCAAATGTGTTTGGTGAGGCCCAGCTGGCCYCGGCACAAATGTCACTCACAGGTACCCCTTTAAAAAGGGCCCAAGATGTCACTACAACCCTGGTGGAGTGAGRTTTAACTCCAAGAGGGATTGGAAGGTTTMTGCTGCTYTATGCTAGCAAGATYGCCTCTACAATCCAGCGAGKGAGTCTTCATCTAGAAAGAGCTGTACCTCTGTGTGGGTTAGCAACAGCCACAAACAGCTGATCACATGACCTTACATCCTGTGTGCAGCTGATGTAAGTGCATAGAGCATGTACGGGGCACAGAAGATGCAGCCTCTTTTGCTRCTCAGATGCAAAAGGGTGGGGATGAAAGCTGGAAAGCTCTATAGACATAGAGCTGTAACTAGAAGGTATCATCTTAGGAAGATATGCAGAGTTAGGGTGCAAAACCACTTTAGASTCATTAGTAGAAAACTGGATACAGGAGGGGTTCACTGACAGAGCCTGGAGGTCCCCGACCCGTTTAGCTGTAGCTAAAGCCAGAAGCAAAGCAACTTTATATGAAAGAAACTTCAACTCTACAGACTCTAGAGGCTCAAATGGAGGGTCGCAGAGAGCCTCAAGAACCACAGTAGCTCCTGAAGAAATGTTAAAACATCTCCTATTGCGCACTGAAAAGGGTCCAGGTGCCCGTTCTTACACCATCGCTCAAAAGCTTGCCACTTATAGGAATATAATCCTCTAGTGGATGAAGCTCTTGCATTTTGGATAGTTGTTATTACTGCTGGAGAAAGGCCTTTGGCTAATAAGCTGGACCTTTCAGCAGGTAAGCATGCAGCTTCCATAGTTCTGGGTGTGGGTGAAAAATCTCCCCCTCTGCCTGAGAGAGGAGARCTCGTCGAACTGGAAGTTGCCAGGGTTGAGCTGCTAGCAAGCTGATTATCTCGGCATACCAAGACTTCGCTGGCCAGCGGGGTGCCACTAGGATCAAAGACAGGCTCTGTCCGCGCACCCTCTCTAGTACAAGTGGTATCATTTCCACTGGGGGAAACGCGTACAGAAGTACATCGGGCCAAGGATGAGCTAGGGCGTCCACTCACAGAGGAGCGCTCTGCTCTGTCATGGAAAGGAACAGAGGCCAGTGTGTGTTTGCTCTGGAGGCCCGGCAGGACTCGGGCTCCACAAGCACCGGTCGAGCATGAATGATTCCTAGGCAGGCCTCATGCTGGTCCTTCTCATGAAGCTTAAAGCTGCACGCCTGAAGACACGGACGAACAGAAGATTTCGGCTTCTTCGAAGGTAGTTTTGTGCTCATCGTGAACCACAAAACAGATTTTCAGCAGAAAATAAAGGTCACTTAAGTAGCGTCGAGCGGCAGACACATGAACRAGCAGGTAACYKYGTTAGCACCAGTAAAGCTAGCCTAAGAACCTTAGAAGCTGAGCTAACTAGCAGCAGCTATGTGAGCTCAGGTTTAGAGGTGACTATCGCGAGGTGAAGGGCGATAGAACTGAGTAATGACGCTGGTGACTCCGAACTTATAGGGTGAAGGCAGAGCCTGTCACCCGACGTTCAACGTCACCGGTCTAAAGACGTGATTAGAGGTGGCATCAGTCAGGAGCGGGAGGGCGCGCGTGTCCCATATACAACTGTGTGTTGTACTGAGTGAAATGACTGAAAAGGAACCATTAGTGCCCACTTCCAACACCACCAAATGATGTATGAAGTTAACCCTCCTGCTACCCTTGGGTTAAAATGACCCCAGAGGCCTCAGTCTCAACACTGAGGCCTTGTGGGGCATCTTGACACAAGGGTAGGANTCTCCTATTGCGCACTGAAAAGGGTCCAGGTGCCCGTTCTTACACCATCGCTCAAAAGCTTGCCACTTATAGGAATATAATCCTCTAGTGGATGAAGCTCTTGCGTTTTGGATAGTTGCTATTACTGCTGGAGAAAGGCCTTTGGCTAATAAGCTGGACCTTTCAGCAGGTAAGCATGCAGCTTCCATAGTTCTGGGTGTGGGTGAAAAATCTCCCCCTCTGCCTGAGAGAGGAGACCTCGTCGAACTGGAAGTTGCCAGGGTTGAGCTGCTAGCAAGCTGATTATCTCGGCYTACCAAGACTTCGCTGGCCAGCGGGGTGCCACTAGGATCAAAGACAGGCTCTGTCCGCGCACCCTCTCTAGTACAAGTGGTATCATTTCCACTGGGGGAAACACGTACAGAAGTACATCGGGCCAAGGATGAGCTAGGGTGTCCACTCCCAGAGGAGCGCTCTGCTCTGTCATGGAAAGGAACAGAGG
Organism: Austrofundulus limnaeus; assembly: GCF_001266775.1. Taxonomy (NCBI): domain Eukaryota; kingdom Metazoa; phylum Chordata; class Actinopteri; order Cyprinodontiformes; family Rivulidae; genus Austrofundulus; species Austrofundulus limnaeus. Next base: position 21,577 of record NW_013953228.1, read on the forward strand.
ACAGTGTGTGTTTGCTCTGGAGGCCCAGCAGGACTCGGGCTCCACAAGCACCCGTCGAGCGTGAATGATTCCTAGGCAGGCCGGGCAGGCCTCATGCTGGTCCTTCTCATGAAGCTTAAAGCTGCACGCCTGAAGACAGGGGCGAACAGAAGATTTCGGCTTCTTCGAAGGTAGTTTTGTGCTCATCGTGAATCACAAAACAGATTTTCAGCAGAAAATAAAGGTCACTTAAGTAGCGTCGAGTGGCAGACACATGAGCTAGCAGGTAACGCGGTTAGCACCAGTAAAGCTAGCCTAAGAACCTTAGAAGCTGAGCTKACTAGCAGCAGCTATGTGAGCTCAGGTTTAGAGGTGATTATCGCGAGGTGAAGGGCGATAGAACTGAGTAATGACGTTGGTGACTCCGAACTTATAGGGTGAAGGCAGAGCCTGTCACCCGACATTCAACGTCATCATGTCACCAGTCTAAAGACGTGATTAGAGGTGGTTTCAGCCAGGCGTGGGAGGGCGCGTGTGTCCCATATACAACTGTGTGTTGTACTGAGTGAAATGACTGAAAAGGAACCATTAGTGCCCACTTCCAACACCACCAAATGATCTATGAAGTTAACCCTCCTACTACCTTTGGGTTAAAATGACCCCAGAGGCCTCAGTCTCAACACTGAGGCCTTGTGGGGCATCTTGACACAAGGGTAGGAGGGTCAAAACAAMAACAGCAACCAAACAGAGCAGCACAGAAATGTGCAAATAAATGATAAATTGTAAATTATTTGATATTTCTTAAATCCCTACTTTCATTTTTAACTAACAGTAGAAACATCTAACCTCCCAGACAACACTAATAGATTATCTAAAAGCAGAGACTTCAATTTTTTAGAGTTAATTTTTTTCTATCGAGCCTTAAATGTATATGGGATTTGATTCCACACCATTTTTATACAAAAGACAAAAACTGGTGAAAACTGTTGTGTATTTTTTGAGAAATTAAGACCAAACTTTTATTGAATTCAGTCAAAACACAAACACCACGTGACTCTGCAGGGACACCTCAAGTAAAAGGAATGGGTTGCCTGAAACCATGTTGACAAAAGGAGAAGAGAAAAAAGTAAAACACATCGGTGACATTTAGAATTGTCTGATTGTGTTTTTCRTTGTTCTACAGAGAAAGAAACAGAATCTTAGATGAGGGTCAGGTCCTGAGAGCCTGTACCCAACTCAGAAATGTTTTCTCTGTTTAAATATTTAGGATGCAACCTAAACCAGCATGAACGCTTGTTTATGAGTTATTATTTAACATTATAGGATAYAGTTTAAAGGGCAAATGTTCACAATAAAGAACAACTTTGCCACAAAGACATTAAGTAATTTCATAGCTTTGATGTCATTATTTGAGGGGGTTAGATTATACTCTGGAATAAATCTACTTTCTTATAATTTGATYCAGATATGCAAACCTATTATGTTCCTAAATATCATACAGCATTTATAGCCCRATATCAATACAAAGCTTTGGTCTTTTTAAGTGTTTTTATTTATTTATTTATTTATTGGTTTTGCAGTGTTAATAAAAACTCAAGAGCCTGACACACTATAACATTTTAAACTTAAACTTTTGATGACTTGTGAACATTTTGTTATGACTAAATTACTCCTATAGGTTCTGATCTAATMATAAGTATTACAGTATGTATATGTCTAAAAGAGACTTCAAGTCGATTTTTTTATTCCATCTTCAGTGCAGAAATATGTAGTGTTGAAATTTAGAGTTTATGAGATGTCTTCGTTAAATCCTGTAGAATCATCATGCAGATTATCAGATTAGATAGATGTGATCAGAGTCTGATGTCGAGCCAAACCCATCGTTTACACAGACCCAGCTCTGCAGTTTTGACAGCAGCTCGTGTTTCTGACAAGCACTGTGAATGCATAAGGGCTTTCATTTATTATTTTAAGACCGATTCTACCAGCTTTATTAAGGCAAAAAATATTTTCTTAAATCCTATGGGAAACAACAAAGTYAAAAATAAAGCCATTTTTAATAAAACTGGGGTACAACAAACTAATAAGATTTCATCCTTAAGCATAGTCTCATAAGTAATCGGTGTAAATCACATCCAAAGTAGTTTATTTGATGTCCTCAAAGATAAAACTGCACCAGCAATTATGTCTCCCTTTCTAAGATGACATTCAAAATGACAGATAGAGGATAAAAAAAAGTTGAATAAATTGACGCCATGTGCTCTCTTCACTGCTGAGTGTGGGCAAAACAAATGCCATATTGGATAAATTAGGAGTCTGTGATAGATTTTTCTAAGTCATAGAAGAGGCTGAAAAAGTAGATGAAGAAGAGTTTTCCAAAACGCTCAACTTATTTTGAAGACGTTAAACTTCATTTGATTTATGTTCTGCAGCTGTTGGAGATATCTAAAGGGAGTTTTATTTGTTCCACGATGTTTGAGTGAAACAAATAATGAATTTGATTTTTATAACAGATTTCTTTATTTATGGAACAAAGGCTTTATGCATAAAATGACGACAACTGCTTGAGTGTTTAAGATAAAATGACAACTTTTTTCTATGTCAGTGATTTTTTTAAATGAATCTGTCTAATTAAATTTTCTTATATAAAATAAGTACTTTTTAGTAGACATTATAT
>NW_013953228.1:24242-35845 GCF_001266775.1 Austrofundulus limnaeus
ACCAATACAGTAGTGGCGGTGGTAACAGAATAGAAACAACAATAAAATTTTTAAATGAAAATAAACAAAATACTGTACATGGCAATAAAAATATTATTTCAAGTCCATTAGCATTTTAAGCCATTGGGGCTAAAACAATCAACAGAGTAATATTAAAATGGAAAAATAAATAAATAAAAATCAGATTATTATTAGCATCTTCAGTCCAAACACTGGACTGTTTTAGAAAAGTCTGATGAAACTCAAGCTAACTTTTAATCACAAAATTCTGTGAAGATTTAAAAAGATCCTCAGGTTTAGTAAACCTTGATAGGTCGGTAATTATGGAACCACACTTGTTATGAAGGATGCTTCAAGTTGGGAGATGAAAGTAATCTCTCACTCAAAGTTTCTCAATCTATCACAATTGACTGCTTACTCCCTCTCAAATCCATTCTATAGAAATTTATATCCAAGTGAAATGGACTGGCTGCAAGGCAATTACTGTCAAGTGGATCCTATTGCGCCTCTTTGTCACTCTAATACCAGAAATTTGGGTTTTATTAGATGAATGTCAAATAGAATTAGAGCCTTCATTTATTTTGTACGACATCGCCAGGCCCCTCTAAGCCTATCTCAGACAACTTTCCTCATCCCACAACTGCAGGGTCCTTTCACCTGCCCAGGGATGACAAACAACCATGAGACGGAAAGAAAAGCTTTTTTTCTTGAGGCTTTAGGACTCAGAAAACTAAACAGGGATAAATCAAAACGACYTACAAAGCCAGAGTTGGGAATACCGAGAAAGTAGAATCCATATTAGGAAGACTTAAATTAAAGTGCATAATTTCACTCATGGCTGTCGCTGTGGGAGGTGTGAGGAGTCGACAGTAGAAGGTGAAGAGGTTGCAGACAGGAGGCTTAGTTAATGCATCCAGAGGGATAAACTGTCTCCTCTATAACAATCAGGGGGAGTATCTGCACTGGGTACAGAAAGACGTCACCAAAACATCAATTCTTGTGACATCCTGTCAACTACAGGATAAACACCAACACCACACCTCTTAATTGCAAAATATAATCCCCGTCAAAAAGTAATCCCCTCTGGACAGTGGAGCTGCTCAGAGTAAGAGGCCACAAGAAACAGAGCTATACAAACAGTGATGTCCTCTCAAGAGACATAAGAGCTGAAGGTATAGCATCAACACTAATTTTTGCTTCCATTTCCAATGTTTAGAAAGTATTTCAAACTGTAAAATGTTACACTAAATACACATAGCAAACAGCAATGACCTTTGAGAATCAAACATTCTAAGGCCTGTCAGTAAATTGCATAAATGTAGGCATTTTTTTCTGTAAATGCATGGATTTTATCTAATTTAAATTAAGGTAAASTGGTTGGTGGGACTGTTTAAGGGGTTTATCGTTCTTTGCTAGGGTTTTGACAATGAGACYGATGTAGAAAATCATAATTAGTGCCTAAAAAACGTGTAACTCTTTGGTGAAACTGGGCCTGTTTGCAGTGATGTATAAAGTACTTTGAAAAGTAACAACTAAGTAAAAGTAACAAAGCCTTAACAGACAAAATACTTTGAAAAAAAAAACAATTTCTCAAATAAGAAAAGTACTTTAGTAAAAGTCATAAAACTGCTCACAATAATTGGGAAAGTAAAAGTACTTTTGAACACACTAAGAAATTCTCCCCATCTCCTGCCACTTATCCAAAGTTGGGTCATGGAGGCAACAGGTCAAYGAGAGAAACCCAGACATCCCTCTCCCTAGAGACACTTTTCAGCTTGTTCTGGGGGACCTRGAGGCATTCCCAGACCACAGAGGATAGATAATCCTTCCAGTGAGTCCTGAGTCTTCCCCYAGGCCTCCTACCAGTGTGACGTGCCCGGAACACTTCTAAAGGAAGGAGTCTAGGYGGCATCCTAATCAGATGAACCACCTCAGCTGACTCCTTTCAATGTGGAGGAGCAGCGGCTCTACTCAGAGCMCCCCCTGGATGACAGAGCTATGCACCCTCTCTAAGGCTAAGCCTGGCCACCCTACAAAGGTGGCTCATTTCAGCCGCTTGAATCTGGGATCTCTTTCTTTCAGTCAAGATTCACACCTCATGAGCATAAGTGGGGGTTGGAGCATGGGCTATGTTCACAATGCAGGCAAATGCAATCCAWATGCGACASTCTAAACACGACAAATCAGATTCTATCAAATCCAACCTGGCCTTTTCAGAATGTGATAAAGAATCAGATGCATAACGGATGTCTTTCAAAGTGACTAACGTTTGAAAGCACATGTTGCATTATAGCAGACTTTTTCATCAGTGAGGTGGGAGGTTGAGTATCGATAAAGATGTTAACCTTGAGTCTCCCTGTTTGTATCTGTAGCTCCACATGTCTCCAGCTACAAACAGGATATAGGTGGTTGTATGTGCTATGTCTGTTTAACCAGTATAGCAATCTATAATGACAATACTAACTCATGGACCGYAAGGAAGACACTGAGGTCGACAGGCCTAAATTTGTTAGTGGTGACTAGTGTGTCAGTTTGTTGGCTGAAGTTTAGAATGTATTGATATATGTGTCTACTTTCTCATCTGTTYGTGACCCTTTGTGAACATTTTTGCAGACATCAAAGCAGCCAGAATACTGATGCCAACACAAGTCATCAGATAATGTTTGCTGCTGATTCAGAGCCAAGTTGAAAATGGGCTCGACTCCATGGAGAAGTGATGCTCTCATCATCAGGCATTATCAACACACAAACACTCCTCTAATCAGCTCATCACACAACTGTAGGTTAACTTAAGAAACTGCAGAACTAAAATTGGGCACATTCTCGAGCAATATGATTTTATCTTGGTCCTAGGCTGAGGGCAATTTGGTAAAAAAAAGACACCACTTGTGTTTTCAGTCATGCACAACAATAAACTGTGGAATAATAAAAGTAGAGAGTTTAGGAGCATGAAATCATTGGGAACACAGCTGCTGAGGAGGAGATGATGAGGTGAATAGATAAGAAAGAAGGAGGAAAAAAAGGGAGGAAAATGGCAAGATTTAAATAAAAAGTTGCTAGGACAAGTAAGAAAAACGAAAGACTAAAAACTCATTATTTGAGGTTTTTGAACCAGGAAAGGGTTCTGTTATCTCCTCGCTGCAAATGCCAGCCTTTGTCAGCTGTTTTCACGTTGCCTACAGCAACAGCTCTCAGTAGTTGTCGTGGCTGAACTTTCTGGCAGTGTCAATAAGACCACAGATGGAGTCTACGGCATTATTCAGTCTCAACATGGCTAAAGAACCCGCCTCAAGCAATACTGCAGAAGGGTTTAGGAATTTTCCAAGCCAAGATTTTAATCAGTGATGACGTTTAACTCAAAAACCAGAACTCAGTGCCTTCTCTACTCCAGAAGTTTCTTCCAAACTTCACACAGCCTGTAAACAATCTGCATAAAAATAATCAAAAGCCCACAGTGAGTGAAATTAAAACCAAAAGGTTTCGGAAAGGTAATCAAGAAAACAGGAGACAGAGCGAGCACGTAAACTATTGGATGATCTTTTACTTCTTCCCTGCGGAGGACCCCATCAAAACTGTAGTTGCTCCGTACCTGAGACTGGATCAAATGAAATGTTGCAGGCGTTCATATGGGACTCGGAGTCATTACCAGCACATTGGCTCTGGAATCAAAGAGCTATGACGGCAAATCAGGGGAACAAAACCACATGGACTCGGCAGCTCAGCTGTCATGCAGCGTGCAATTAACTTTATAATATGTTTACAAATGAGGTCTACKTTGTCACAATCTCTGGAGTGTGTGACTGTGTGGATTTGTATGCAGTTGGTAGAGCATCTGTRCTCTGTATGAATACCTGATACTCACATTTTTTGCAGTGGAGTGCAAACACAGAGCGCAGATGAAGTAAAGAAAGAGAGAGAAACATGAGCGTAATGGCATTGGGTAAAATAAAATGGGATTGAACTGAAATGAGTTAAAATAGTTTTGCATATGAAAAAGGAAAACACTAAAAGCATTCGGTAATGCATTACAGAGAAAGGTCAGGTGTAGCTACAACACCCGGCTGTGTCCTCCTTCTGAGGAGGTTTGAAATTGCTCTTAATCAGACATGAAGAGATATGATTGTGCTCATGTGAAATGCASGAGAGCAGCCGCGTAGTTTTCTGAGAGAGAACATCTACCCGCAGAAACTCGAACACGTCTAGGTGCATTACTGTCCTCCCTTCTTCCTCTCTCGCCCCATCAAGCCCGTCCGTCCATCTGAGTCCATTTGGATCAGCTGAACAGTTCAGAGGGTACACATATTCTCTAAAGGAGGGTGCTGAACACTGAGCATGTCAGCTGCAGCCTGTGTGACATCTGAAAATGGCTCATAATTTACCTTCCGAATTACCTGGGCTTAAATGGGTCTCTAATGGCAGAACACACGCTGGGGGAAAAAAAAGGAGCAATTTAAAGTTTTAATAATTTATCGTGCTCTGGGATAGTAAAAGAGTAGGTTAGATGAAGTGAATACATTTACTTATTACAGTCTGAACATAACATAAGGTTTGTTAAAGGGTTGAAACTATTTATTAGGTAACTATTACCTCATTTACAAAAAAGTTAATGTTTAGTTTGTTCCACATCATGTTAGTTCTTGGTGGTTTTCACAGGAGCAGGCATCACTTGTACAGGATGATTATGTTTACATTACATATTATACTGCAGAAGAAGAAAGATGATAGCAAGCAAAAAATTAGATGAAAATACCAAAAATATTAAGTACAGGAAAAAGCCTGTACAGTGTTTTTTAAAACTAAATTGCTTTACAAGAGCAGAAAACAACTTAGTAAAAACACATATTAATGTGTTAATAATGGAGACATTTCCAATCAAGCATTTAATTGTACTACTGTGAGAATAAAGTAAAGATGCACATCAACTTGCAGAAGATGAAACAATCCAGTGGCTTTGTGAATGTGTCTTTATGCCCAGATTTGCACCAAGCACTGAGAGGAAATTAAATCACATTTTACTGATAACATGTAAAATAAATAAGTTGGTGGACTGTTAAATTTTCAGTATAWAAGCTAAATTAAATGAGCCGTGATGAGGAGCTCACCTGCCGTTCCTGTGATTTAGGGTCCAGGAGGACACAAATAAAATAAAACAATAAAATACTGTTTTTTATTGTTGGTATATATTTGTGCACACATGCACACACAAGTTTAATGGCAAAGAGGTAGGATGTAGTCTTTAATATAAGTATGGGATGCCCAAGAAAAATGTTTGGAGCTAGGTTATAGTACATGTATATCTGAATACTCAGTAATCTAAGAATAATCTCAGGAATCAGGGAAAATCAATGGATTAATCAATTATTCATTAGAATATTTGTTTCCTAAAATGTTTAATAGCTGCAACCCTTGGTTTTCTTCTAAGAAATCTTTAAAGCTATATTTTTTTCTGGTTTGCTATACAGCATAATGAAGAGATTAACACTGATGGGTAGCAGAATAGCTGCTAATTATGTCTCCTGACAGGATGCATTATGCAAACTAAACTTAACTTAATTTAAAATGGTGGTGGCCAGCTCCACTAATAAGAAGCTGAAGGAAAGTTTTAATATAAGTAAGCAAGACAGTTTGTTTATTTAACTTGGCCTGTGGTGTAAAAGGTCAAATTACACTCATGAGTGCAGAAAGGTTTGATATTATATTTTTTAAATTTATAATGGTTGCTTAAAATCAAAACTTGTGAACTGAAGAAAATTCTGAGACAAAAAGTGGAAGTTCTTTCTGTTCTGCTTCACAACCTTAAAGCAAAAAATTTAATATTTTGTTCAAAACTGAACAACCTCAAATCAACAACCTCGTCTGAAAACTCATCGTGGCACAGAAACAAACCAAAGACGGGAGAAAACAATCATTTGTTAAAAAGATCAATCATTCCCCAGGTTAAAGGGGGTAGCATTAGCTTACGTATGCAACCCCCACCCCCTGCAGAGAAAAGAAATATGGGTATACAACCAAGAATGACTTAAATAACATCCTGAACTCAGCCTCTGCAGATGATGCTGCACACTGAATGTAGGCTCAAGTAGAAACAGTCCAATCACAACAAATTTTCAAAACAAACAAAAAGAATGTTTGAAGYAATGGTACAAGCATAAAGGCTTCATATACAGTTTATTACAGTTTACTGCAGTACAAATTACATCTGTGCTCAATATGATTCCTTCCTTCTCTGGAGAAAAAAAAGAAGCAACAGTGGACAACACAAACAGGAAAAGCCTTATTTCTGACCCCGAATGTCAAGAACACACTACAAGAGGAAAACAACGTGTTTTCAAAACCTCAATAAGAAGCAGAACCGTGTTGAAAACCTTTYGCAGTTACAAAAATATTAACTTTAAAAAGAGACCACCACAGCTTAGTCCGAGCAGGAATATTATTTGAGTCTAACTCTGAGCAGAAACAGCTTTCTGCGAGTYCTGACTCAAATTAGAAAGCTACAAGCAACATGAATTATTGTGGCTTTATCACAGGAAGATTGATTACTGGAAGTCAAGACGACACGTAATCCCCGAGTGTTCTCTGGGTTCTTTTCTAAAAGCAATTTATGTGTGAGTGTGTATTTTCTAAACATTTCCCCCCCAAAATGTGCTAAATTAATTAGAACACAAAGATGTAGTTTTCTGGTAACTATAAATTTATGTTTAAAACTAAGTTTTCTTAAGTAAAATGTTAAGATAATTACTGTATAAATTAAAAATGCTGTAGTTTTAATAGTATATACCAGTACACAGGAAAGGAGAAATGTTAAAATGTGCTGGTGTAGATTCTAAGTCATCCAGAACATGATGAATCTATTTGTTTAGTTTGTTTAAATTATTTTAAGCTTATTAAAAATGCTATCTTTTAAGATGTTCCCCCTGGAAAAGGGAAACAACTTTTCAATCTGAGAGCTGAATGAGAACCGTGTGCCATAGTTAGCATCACATGATAGAAATGTGATACAATTAGACACAAATTTATTTTTATGAAGTTAATTTAATTTGCTTCTAAATATTTCCAAAACAGCAGCAGGGGCTGTGCAATTTATAACAGTCAGAAATTAAAAGAGCAGCTCAATAATAAACAGAGTTAATAACTAATAACATTTTGTAACCAGCAGTCACTGACACTTTAACTATAATTAAACAAAACCTGTTTTTTTCCTTCTCACTAAAACAATAAAAGCAAATCAGCATAATGATGCTTTTGTTTCATTTCATTGGACTAAATTAAGTGTGGTGTTCAGATTTAAGTGCCTGTGACATCCATTTTTTGTAATAAATATGAATGTATTTTTGGAAAGATAACATTAACATGTTGAAGAAGAGTCAGAGCTCAAATAATATTGTTTCATTAAACAAAGACCATGGAGTTCATTTACTTAAAGAGTTCCCCTTTGATGTCACTTCCTGTTACATTTTGGTTGAGCCAACTTCAAAGTAAAAATATGCAAGTTATGTGACAATATGGGTAAAACCATGTGTGTTACGCCAAGTTTCCTAAATAAAAAGATGTTTTCTTAGACTTGTTTTCAAAAGATGTATACTGTATGTCACAGACACTTTTAAGTCTAGTTGTGAATTTATTAATAAAAGAAAAAAGGACTGATGTGGCAGAGGAGAGAAAGGACACCTGTACCATAATGTAACTGTACAAAATGAAACCAAGAGACAAAGATAGTTGAACAGTGTGTACTCTGATTGTCACGTTATACAGAAGGGAACAGTGATTGAGAGCCCTAATGGAATAACACACAAGGTCTTCCCAAATATAGACAGGGAGCATGCTTATGAGTGTTAGGGAGGAGGTGACCACTGGCCCGATAATGACATGTAATGCATTTTGAGGTGACACCGGCCGTGGGTTCTTTCAACAACAGCATACAGAACGGGTCAGAATTGATAAAGTGGGCAGGAGGGGCACAAAGAGGATCATAAAGACAGGAAATATAGATCCACAGAGCATGTTTGTGCCTGACAGGCAGCCAGGTAACGAGTACAGGTAAGGGAAAGACAACGAGCAGAAGAGAAGGTGAAGTAGAAAGTGGAGAGGAACAGACAGTTGCTGTCCTACCATGTCAATGAGGCTCTCCTGGATCCGGTTCAGTGTGGTTCTCAGTCTGCTGCTGATAAGGCCCAGACCTGATGACTCATACTGTAGAATYCACACAAGTACACACACAATGAGTGTCAGCACAAAACACAGACAACTTTCTCTAAAAGGACGTGCACTTCATCAACACACACACACACACACACACACACACACACACACACACACACACACACACACCACACNCACACACACACACACACACACACACACACACACACACACACACCAGAATTGTCTCTCCTTTCATGTAGCTGGAGACAAGGGAATTTTTGCTGTCTGCTTTTAGCTGATTTTAATCCCTAAAGAGGGACGAGGAAACAGAAAAACAGACATMGAAATCAGAGCATCAKWGAAATGACAAACCTATAAAAAAGGAGGCATGGAGAGGGGAAAGGCACCGCAAACTCGCATACTAAATGCTGCCAAACTCGCTTTCAGACGTGCTTGATTCAAGGCGGCAAATCTCACACACACATATACACACCCCATGCTGACCACTATTCTGGATCTATAATCCAGTTCAGACTCAACACTTCAAGGTTTGCGCTTACCAAGCAGGCAGGGCCCACCACCCTGGTAGTGGCTGCCTCTCTGCTACCATAATTTGGCAAAGATGGGCTTGGGACAGGCTATGGATGGTGAATGAGAAGCAGGAAGAAAAAAAAAACAAGAAGCAAAAGCTCAAAGTTTAAAAGAAACTGTGTGGACACAGCGCAACAGACATGAACATCGAAATGACAAAACYGACAAGAGATTAATGGATTGCAATGATTGGAATCAATTGTATTTTGTTAACATTTAAATGGCTGCTTTAGGAAACCATTCAAAGCATGTTTTAGTCCTTATATTTTACTGAAATTGAAATGTAAACTTAACTGGAAAAACAAAAAAAATTAAATCAATGAAAACCTAATAACTATGGGGTTGGCTGAATAAAATGTTTAGCATTACTATTAGTATTGCTCTATAAGAATAAAATGTGCAAATAAGATTAATTTTTATTGCTTTTGTATTAGTGGACAATAAAAGGTTAAAAAAGAGCTCAATATTTTTTAAAGCTGTTCAGTTAGAAATATGAACAATTAATGATGCACCTGCTGTAGACAGTTATTTGAATGACCCCAGATGACAGCAACAATCCACTTTGGTCAGGAAGTCACCTGGACTAGCCASTAGCTCATCAGTCCAATCCAAAATAAACTTTATTAGTCCAAAAAGCTTTATACAGCTGCTAAGATAGTAATTGGGGCCCGGGCTTTAGCAGTGCATCTTAGGGTGTTTATTTTTAAGTGTTTTTAACAGTTTAATTCTTTAATTTTATTCTTTTTCTCTTTTATTGTTTAGTGTTTGTTGTCTTGAACAACACTTTATTCCCTTGGAGGAGTTTTAATGGGCTTTATAAATACATTGGATTGAATTAATTGCCAAAACCACAGAACCCAAATACTAAAGACCTAAACTATCGCTTTAATTGAGTAACAATAAAACTCTGTTGCCACTAACTAGAATCAGCCAAATCAGGTAAGGACATTTATCAAACTCCCACTAAAAGATAGACCAGGACGCAGATTTGCTGCTTAAATGAAAGGTCGTACAGCAGATCTTCTGATAATTAGGTTCGATTTAAGACGCCCTGAGATGCGTGTTGTGAATGCGGCTGAAGAACCTCTTCCAGCTAAACAACACTCCTCTTCCATATCTCAGCTCACTGATAGCTGAGAATTAGGTGTCACTGTTATGTAAATTCTTATTCTGCCAGTTTGAGCAGCAAAGACTGAAGAGTTCAAAGAACTTTTTCACAGTAAACTTCACACAATGAACTTTTTTCTGCACAGTTTTGCAAGGGGCTCATTAAGATTCAAAATGGAAAAAAAACCTAAAAGAAAGATCATTTCAATGTGGATCTGAGACTTTTTGACAAAATGGATGCMAAGAGTTTGAAATAAGTGGGCTATTGGGAGGTAGGAGTCTATAAAATTGACTTGTTCAATGGAAAAATTGAACAAACAAAACCCAACATTTTTTAATTCCAACCTAGTTTTGACATAGTGCATGCTGGATACCCTTCAATACGAGGAAGCATCTGTGAGAGTCATGAGAAGGAAGAGGAAAAAAATGTTGCATTATTGTTCTTTTTTTTTTTTTTCGAAGAAACCATCTATTTTCTTTAAGTGTCAAGCTTGCCTGGTTTTCTGTAGAATTTTTCTGCATCAGTGTTTTGGTAGGCAGTCTTTCACCTCCACTTTTTTCAGCTCCTCATAAATCTTCTCTTCATCTTTCACTTCGCAGCTCACTTGTGCCTTGACTTTTCTTTTATATCCCTCGGCTGTCTCTTTCCCGAGCAGACAACTGACAGAAATATCCAAGTTATCCTTTCCAAAGTTTTGAAATATTAATCACTTTTTTCCAAAAAAATGTTTATAAATCTGCCTCCCCACAGACACTGTGTTTGAAAGTCTGGTTAATAACGGTGATGGAGAATCCGCGCACATAATGCATCTTTAGCATATGTGTGACTGTCGACGGAGCGGCTATTTAAATCGATAATGGGCGTATTTACTCTTTTACATATTAATGTGCACCCATTACTCTTCAAGTGGAGGAGTTAAGCGGCTTTATCTTGATTCCAGCAGTGGGAAAGGAGAGCAGAGCCCGGGTCAAAACGCCAGCATATGTGCGGGGCCAATTTCCAGCAGCTTTTTAAAGATTCATAGGGACATTAGCATTTTACTATCTGTTTCAGTGAGAGCCATTAATGAAGATGGGAGGGCTGAGGGGGTTCAGAAAATGACATTTTTTGAGCACTTGATGACAGTGGATTAAAAAGTGAAGGGGCTACAGACAGATGTACAGTTCACAGAGAGTGTGTGGAATAGGAGTGGTGAGGTGAAAAACGAGACAATAAGTCAAAATGGGTAGTGGTAAAAAATAAAGCTTTAAGAAGACATATTGTGCAAAATCCACTTTTTTAGCTGTTAAAAACATTTTGTTGTGTACTTGGAGTCTCTAGGAGTGCAGAAAATCTGAATTTAGTCTCTCCCAGTGCTGCATAGATATCGTTCTAAGATCAGGGCYACTGTGGTGGAGTGGCTAGGGGAGTCGTCCTGTTCCTGGCAGGTTGCTGGTTCAATTCACTGTTCCAGCCATTTCAGTTGTTGTGTCCTTAAAGAGGCAATATCATGTAAAATCAACTTTTTTGAGTTTTATATCATGTTATAACGTTATACTCTCATAAAAAAAACATGCCCAAAGCCTTGCTTTGACTCATTCATGCATGTTTGAGAAATCCTGCAGTGTTTTTAGGCAGCCATGCTGAGGAGCAAAATGACAGGTGGCAGAGCGCCCGCCCCCCCTCCCCACATATCCCGCCCATGACTCCTGCAGGCTCCCGGGTGAAACTGAAAGTGAAACTGTCTGCTGCTCTCAACACTACTTCTCACTCAGTGAAGCTC
>NW_013953228.1:35855-55060 GCF_001266775.1 Austrofundulus limnaeus
ACCCCCCACTGAAATGGGCGAGACAGAAGCGGAAGGTGGTTCTTAAGACAGAGGCCAATTTCAAGGCGTTTAGAAGAGGAAGTGATGAGCATTTTAATAACTAAAGGTGACATAGATAKTTTATTATGGTATAGTATTCAAATGTATGCCTGAGAAACACATAACATTGGCCCTTTAAGCAAGATACTTCGCCTGCCTTGCCTATTGATGGTGGTCAGAGGGTCCGGTGGCGGGGGGTGCATGGCAGCCTCGCCTCTGTCAGTGTGCCCCTGGGTAGCTGTGGCTACAACATAGTTTGCCACAGTCAGTGTGTGAATGTGTGAGTGTGGACTTAATAAGGTGCCATATAAGTGCAAGTCATTTACCATTTATATTCTGTTCACACTGTATGTGGATCCAGAGTGGTCAGACACGAGGAAAAGTGAGGTCGTGACAAATCAACCCTCAGATTTCTTCTACACACATCAGCATGCCAATAATCTGAATCAAAGATATTCCCTGAGGGGAACTCTTTGTCTTTATCTCCTCCATCTCGATAGGACAGAAGTCATTTCCTTGCTATCATTATTTATTCCCTGAGGGCGATGAAGAAACAAATGCTGCTTTTTTTATTCTTTGTGAAGCACGGTATAAATGACATGATAGTCGTTATATAGATGCGATGGGGACTACAACTTATCACTCAGCTGGAACTTCTACTGTAGCGGATAGCAATGAGGAAATATGAAAGCAGCTGTTCTTCCACGTCTTACTGCATATCATCTAATAAACATACTAGCATCCATCACTGGAGATAATAAATGCAATTTTCTTAGTGCAGCAGAGGTAATATTACACAACTTCAGTGAAGAAGTTCTGTTCACTTTTGAAAAAAGAAACAATCTGAACAGAAGCGCCAACAAAGCTACATTAAAATAAACAAAATAATTAGTTGCTTTGAGTTTATAGTTATTCACTTTAATCTGGATATTTTTATTGGCATGGGTAAAAATCATACACATAATAGTACAATGCACTCCACATGAACTGTTTATTCTCCTTTAGTTGTTTTTCATGATTTATTCTTTAATTTAAAATCTAGACTCAGTGGACTCTGTTACTGCCAAGCCCCTCTGTTTTTAAGCATACAGACTCCAGAAAATATCCAGCAATTTTAATCTAAATTTTAATTTTTTCTTTAGTTTGTAGTTCAAAACATTAAATAGCGAATGATTAATTTAACAGCAAAATCCACAGTAAGACTTGCTGAAAATACAACTTCATCCACAAACAATTTGACCAAATTCTTCTCTAATTAAACCTCAGAAGGCTCTGCAGTCATCTGGTATGACCATATATGCAGAGCTGGATGATGTAACCTGAAGGTCACACCATAATTGGTATTTCTGTAAATAATGGATTTATAGTTCAAAATTCTAGTCCAATAATAGCTTCACTTGACTGTTTTTAATGTAACAAAATTAGTTAAGATAATTTCGTCCTTTAACTGTGAGAAACTAATTCTTTTAATTTCTTAAAAATGTTATATATTTGTTCTATGTTGTGTCAGTTGGTAGTTATCGAGGTCAGGATTGTAGGAAAGTCATTCTTTGAATTGCTCTCTCAAAATAAATAAATAAATAAATAAATAAACAAACAAACAGCTGGTAGGATTTGAATCCTTAACATGCTGACATATCTACTTATGTCAATTGCATCATCGTTTGGCTAAATTCTTGAAGTTTTCAGCCAAAATTTCTCTTTAAWTGAGTTTTTTATGGTTCTACTCATAAATCAATAAAGCTCAGCATTGAATATTAATYAACCAAAACCCATTAAGACCCTTCCTCTGAGTAGGACACTGCCATGTCAACAGCATTTTATGATTATCCTAACTCCAGCAAGAATCATAATTAGAGTAAGCAATGATGAAATTAGGATGTGCAGAATATGTCAGTCTGTAGACAAGCACTAACACATTTTTAGTCCACTTAACATCCCACTACAGTTCTCACAGCATCATAAGGCTCTCGTTGCTGATTTATGGTTAAAAAAAAAGCACAAGTGAGAAACTCAAGTAAAGCTCTGTGTTTTGAGGGATTCAAAAGTAATTAAAACTTTAAATGAATAAAAGGAAACTTGCAATGACTTCAGTGATGAGTCATGAATAAATCAGATTATGCTTTAAAACAAAAGAGGTGAAAAATATTTACTTTAAGGATTGGAATGTAGTTCCTAGCTATACTATTATATCTTGTCCACAGATTAAATATTGGGTGATAAAACCTATAAAATGATAAACATCTCAAAAGTTTATCGTATTTAGAGTAAAGATTCCCAGATGACAGGTAAATAAAGAATACTATACCATGTCATTTCGTCCAAAGAATGTGTAGACAGCATAAAGATAATAGTCAAAGAGTTGGGATACGCAGTGAATGACATCAAAGGCAATGGGCTTCAGGATGTTCATCATCTGCATGTACTTTCCTGTATGAAGAGAAAAATATACAGTTACTGTAAATACTTGGCTAATTTGACAAAAATAAATAGTGAAATTGCATGGCCTTGATTGTTTCCTACAGTGCTGTTACAGAGATGAGGGAGGTTGACGGAGTGATCGATGGCATAATTAGGRCAATATAAAGTATTTTTAAAATAAAATCTAATTTGATCCAAATCAACATCACATCAAACATTTGTGGGCTGAACGTCATTCCATTGACAATCATCTATTGTGCTGTAAGGTTTGGTTAAAACTGCTTCATTAACTGGTGTTTTGTTTGGTTTACAAATAAAATTGAAGTATTTATAAGTAAAAAAAATAATGGTGGAAAATTTTATTTAAATATCTGCTATTGGCTGGCCCGAATGCTAAAAATCCTCCTAGGCATCAGCCATCGCAGAACCCTAATGAAAAAGGAAAAACATCCGCCATGTTTCCTTTTATTTAGGCGTGAGCCTTTTTACAGCCTCAGCACTGGCTTACAGAGAATAAAATGATTCCGATTTTAAGTAAATTTTTTCAGACATTAAAACGGTTAAGCCAGAGTAAGGTAATCATGGTGGAACTACATCCTTTAGGGAAGAACTTAAGCAGGAGCATGCTACATTTGCATTTAAATTGCAAGGATTTAATTTAGCAGAAAGGTAATAAAAGCTATAAATACGGAGGTACAGGGGTGTAACAAGGTTACCACTGACTAAGAGCTTGTGAAGGGAAGAAAAGGAGAAGAAATAAACTCAATCTTGCTGGCTTTGCCTCTGGAGAGCACCATTTCTTACACATTTTTCTTTACACACTTTCTGTTAAATTCTTTAGCAAGTAGGCTGACGTCAATCTACTTCCATCAAAGTCCGGCGGATACTTTATTACAAGTGACTACAAGATATCAAACATGAGATTTTCTTTGCTTCAAATTATTTCAGAACTCTAAAATGAATAAAATTCAACATGGGATAAAAAAATGGTTATTATGTATTGTACTTTATGCACATGGACACAGAGAATCAAACAGAGGATCATTGTCCTAACCATAAGTCATACGACCCAAATCCAATGAAGTTGGGAATAAAAACAGAAAATGATTTGCAAATCCTTTTCAACCTATATTCAACTGAATACACTACAAACACAAGATATTTAATGTTCACCAGAAAGATAGGCAAATTCTGATTTGTCCATGAAAGCAACATTGCAGGAGCCATATAATCTAAAAGCACAGTTTGTCAACGTGGTGTCTAAAAGTCTTCAAAGCCACACCACAAAGACATGTAAGCAGCATTTAGTAAAAGGAGGTCAGAGCTCAGGGGGTAGGCTAACCATTAACAGTGCAGTTCAATCACACAGACACGGAGCATGCCAATCACAACGATCTGTTTCATTGATGACTAAATAGAAATCTCAGCAGGCCAGAGGAGACGTGCTGCAGCTAAGTGGGAGCTCCACTACTGGAGAGGCTAGTGCTAGAAACTGTGTGTTTGTATGTGCACAAAACCTACCGACAAGACGGATGACGTTGAGGGTGGTGTTAGTGAGAATCGGGGCGCTGGCCTTACTGAGGTTGTAGTCGGACTTCTTCTTGCTTCTTATGGTCTCTTTGGACACGCTGACGCATTCAAATGAAAAAAAAAAAAAAAAACGTCAGAGAAGCGACTCAGCTATTCATGTTAATAGTGCTAATCTTCTGCAAATGACAAGCAGGGGTCAAAACCTATAGTGTGGTCCGAGATTTTTAATTGATCTATCAGAACCCGCTGCACATGGTAGGGGGAGGCAGACGGACCCCAGTGGTGAAGTCACTGAACCGGTGATCCTGGAGCACCAAGAGTCCTGACATAAAGCTCGCCGAGGCAAATTAGCCTGCAGTCATTACATCGGCTGCAGTCAACGCATGGGCTGTCTTATTCCTGGACGTGAACACGCAGCCCATTCAATAATTAACCATTAGAACTACCCGCTTAAAAGAATAGGAAATCAGCATTTTGGTGACCATCTGTCAGGTGTGTCAGATTAATATAAATGAGCTGCTGTAGTAACAGTTAAAGTGATATCAAGCAAGTAACAAGGCACTGCGCTTAAACATCATATTTATGATAAATAATACACTGAACTCGCATGACAGATTATCATTATGAGAACAAGGACTTTGTAATGAGGAGATCCTGAATTATTTATAACGAATGTGATTTGTTTGTAAATCAGGTGGGACATTTAAAGTCAGCACATGTAGGTATCCTTCTCATTAATTTGATTTATAAGCCCTAAAAACCTGTTTTAAAAATAATCAAAAAGTAAAACGGAATAATACAATCACGTTGCCTTGAGTAAATTACCCAGTTTAGGCAGCTATTAATACCATCACACATGGAGATGACCTAAAATAAATTGCAGTGGTAGGATTCTAAAATGGTGCAGTTTCGGCAAATTTGAAGCTTATTATAATTCATTACTTTCTAACAATAAAAGAGGGGGGAAATAGCTTCTTCAATTGCTTCAAATGCCTCTTTCAAGCGAAAGTGGATTATTTCAAACAAGATGGAAAAAAGTGGATTATTACCTTCAATATAATTGAATAGTGACTAATTCTTCAAAAGTCGGCAACCTTGTAGGTGGCAGAAAAGATAGATAAATTTTCATAAAAAAAATTAAAACTAAAAAAAAGGTTTTTAGAAAACTTTTTTGCCAGTGAAGTAGTGTTCGGAAGAGATGAGCTAAAATTGTTACCAATGAAGTAAAAAGTGGCATGAATGAAGACATTTTAGATTATTGAACATGAGTTCTAGGGCTGCAACAATTAATCGATTATCCATCCATCCATCCATCCATCCATCCATCCATCCATCCATCCATTTTCTTCCTCCTATCCGGGGTCGGGTCGCGGGGGCAGCAGCTTCAGAAGGGAGGCCCAGACCTCCCTCTCCCCAGCCACTTCTTCCAGCTCCTCCGGGGGAACTCCAAGGTGTTCCCAGGCCAGCCGAGAGACATAGTCCCTCCAGCGTGTCCTGGGTCTTCCTCGGGGCCTCCTCCCGGTGGGACGTGCCCGGAATACCTCACCAGGGAGGCGTCCAGGAGGCATCCTTACCAGATGCCCAAGCCACCTCAACTGGCTTCTCTCGACGTGGAGGAGCAGCGGCTCTACTCTGAGTCCCTCCCGGATGACCGAGCTTCTCACCCTATCTCTAAGGGAGAGCCCAGCCACCCTGCGGAGGAAACCCATTTCGGCCGCTTGTATCCGGGACCTCGTTCTTTCGGTCATGACCCAAAGCTCATGACCATAGATGAGGGTAGGAACGTAGATCGACCGGTAAATCGAGAGCTTCGCTTTCTGACTCAGCTCTCTCTTCACCACGACGGACCGGTACAGCGCCCGCTTTACAGCAGACGCTGCGCCAATCCGCCTGTCGACCTCCCGCTCCGTTCTTCCCCCATTCGTGAACAAGATCCCCAGATACTTAAACTCCTCCACTTGAGACAGGGCGACCCCCGTGACCCGGAGAAGGCACTCTGCCCTTTTCCGGCTCAAGACCATGGCCTCGGATTTGGAGGCACTGAGCCTCATCCCAGCCGCTTCACACTCGGCCGCGAACCGCTCCAGCGAGAGCTGCAGATCTCGTTCCGATGAAGCCAACAGGACCACATCATCCGCAAAAAGCAGAGATGCGATCCTAAGGCCACCAAAACGGATCCCCTCAACACCTCGGCTGCGCCTAGAAATTCTGTCCATGAAAGTAGTGAACAGAATCAGTGACAAAGGGCAGCCTTGGCGGAGTCCAACTCTCACTGGATTAATCGATTAATCGACGACTAATCGATTATTAAAATAATCGATGACTAATTTAATAATCGATTAATCGTTTTCTTTTTTTTTGCTCTTTACTTTGTTTTTCTCTCCAAACTGCTTTGACACCTTCCACTGCCACATCTGCCTTTCTGTCCTTGACACACATGCACAGTAGTGGTAACTGGGGTAGGCCGTGGACGTCACAAGACATTATACAGACAGGCTCTGGTATCATGGCTACCCAGCAACAGAGCTCAAAAGTGTGGGATCATTTTAAGAAAATGAAAGAAAAACCTGTGCAATATCTGTAAGGCAGAACTCGCCTTCCACAGCAATTATTTTTAGTTAGCATATAGCTAAAATCTAACGATGGTTATATAATAGCAGCTGCAATCTGGCACGATAAGTTCTATGTTTTATATTCAATTAACGTATGATCCGATTAGTCGACTAATCGAAAAAAATAATCGGTGATTAATCGATTATAAAAAAAATTGTTTGTGGCAGCCCTAATGAGTTCCTCTATGTAACTTTTTATTTTTTTTTCACAGCTGAATAATGGTAATCTGAACAATAATCTGAGCTGTGTCAGTTTGGTGTGACAAACTCACCTCTTTAGAGGAGTGTCACCCGTCTGCTCGTCTACGTAGTCCTGCTTTAGTTCATCGGGGACGTCGCTGTCACTGTCGTAGTCCTGATACACGCTTTTCTCCAGCTCATCCGACTCATACTAAGAATAAAAAAGATAAAGATCAGTGAAGATAAGGATGAGATAGACCCTACTGAGAAAATGTCAGAGCAAAAAATAAATAAATAAATAAATAAAAAGTGGCCATAAAATGGCTGGCTTCAGGTGGAGAAGCAGAAAATTCATTCATGTTTCAGATCAAAGTCAAGAAGAATTTCTCCTAAAAAAAATAAAATAAACCCATTTTCTCTTAAGTGCAGACTCAATGAGCACTATGACACTTTGGAGGACTTAAAAGCTTAAGGGCACTCCAAAATGATGGCATCTGTAATTTTGAAAAGGATACTGAAACTATTTTAAGTATTAAACTTTCTTTTTCATTTTAAGCATCATAAAATAAAAGTCAACATGTCAGAAAACCTGTGTAACTCAGGAGACATTTTTTTAACTAGGTTATGTATCGGCAAGAATTTGTTCATATGATACATATGATATGGGGTCACGATATGATGTATCGCGATATATTGTGATCCTATAAGCAAGGCGATATATCAACATTTTTTTCTCCAAAAGACTAATCTTTAAACCTCAGTATAGAAAGCACATCATACATAATATGCATAAAGTCTGATTAAATTTGGTTTGTTTGTATGCAATCAGAATAAAAACTTATATAGCGAGAACTGCATTTGTATTTCTTACATCCATCCAGGCCCTAATTAATAATAAATACGATGTTTTAGAGCAGAGATTCTTAATCCATGGGCCGCGGCCCACAAACGCCACCTTGAGGGCATCAAAAGAACAACAGTTTTTAACTTTGGGCAGCAGAGGGCCGTGGGACCGTATTGATTTTGAATAAGGTGCAATACTCTCTCACCACTAGTAGCAGTAGTGAGTCACTCAGTTGTTTAACAACTTTTTAATATGTATATGAAGAACCTGCCAAGAATGGAAACCTATTTTAAATGAAAAGCAGAAGCAAAAATGAAAGTAATTTACTTTCACAGATTTTTTTTAATTTGAAACATTTACATTGAACATTTGTTAATTTATTTATTTTATGCCCACAATTTTACTTTTTGAATTGTCTATTTTTATTATTGTTTATATTAAAAATGTATATATACAGTATATGTGCTCAGAAGCCTGAGTGGTCTGTTGACTGATTTTTTTATTTGAAACATTTACATAATTTTTTTTTAATTTATTTATTTTATGCCCACAATTTAATTTTTTGAATTGTCTATTTTTATGTTCTGTTACGTTTTTGTATTATTGTATATCTTAAACTGCATTGACCTAGCCTGGCCCTTGCCTTCCTACGCAGCTCTTCTCTGCTCCGTCTYGGACTTCTCCCATTGAGATGGATTTTGCTGGCAGATTTTTAGCCGGGCCAATCAGAGAACAGAACATCAATTTTCTGCGCAGTGTCTGCTTGTAGTTTATTTTACCTGGGCCAATCAGAGAACAGAAGGAGGAGTTTTGAACAACGTCGATGTTCTGCGCAGTGTCTGCTAGTTATTTTAGCAWASAGCAGTGGAGGAAGTGAATGAAGCCAGTCTGTGTTGATAAGGCTTCCAAATTAAATTAAATTTGTCTGACAAAACAGCAGCTCTCATTTACAGTCGTCTTGTTCGGCTCGGTACTTTTCTCCTCTCAGTAGGGTTGTTTACAGCACACGCGATTTCCTGTTAGCTTCTTAGCTTAGCCTCCGTCACAGCGACATACGTCGCAGCCAACTGATCCAATCATTTTAAACTTCAGCAGAGGCCACGCCTCCTGCAAGAAACGCTTCTCTATGCATCAAGTCCAGACCCTTGTACGAAGCAAAGTGAAGGACAGGGTCTGGTTTTAAACAGGCCAGCATTGACCTTGTGTTTGATTTACAATTTTAGAAATTAATTTCTTGACTTGATGTTTCAATTTTTCATTGCTTATGTTTATTTATGTTTTTCTGTTTCATTTTATTCTTTCCACCATTTCTATACTGTTAATGATTGTACAGCACCTTGTGAATANTGTATATATACAGTATATGTGCTCAGAAGCCTGAGTGGTCTGTTGACTGATCTTAGTATTTGTTCAAATAATTGTTATGGGCAGGTTACAATATAAAAACGTTTGTCATAATAATGTCTTGTGATTATTTGACAGGAGTTTTACTTTTAAACTGTAAGTGTATTTAGTTTAGTTATGTTAGTTATGATAGTTTAGTTATAATGCAAACACGATAAATTTTAAACCAAGATTTAGAATAATTATCATTTTGATCCGTACATTGGTAATGTGTGACTGAGCCTCGTGCCACTTTATGTTCAACAAATTGGGCCCCGAGGTCAAAAAGGTTAAGAACCCCTGCTTTAGAGGATCAATACAACAAAATATTGCAACATTTCAGTGTATTGATATTTTCTTATAACCCTTTTCTTTTACAAACAAACCTAAAAGAAACATCTGATTTTGCAACTATAAGGAGTTATAGTGTACATCACCAAACTATAATGTCAGGAAGCTTCGAGTGTTACATTTTGTTTCCCAACTTTTTTTTATTTTTTGCATTTCACAATGACCAGCTGAGTGTAATTCAAGCCTGAGCTGTGTGTTAAAGTTAATAAGAATTTTAACTTAAAGAGAACAGTGTGACAATAATAATCAGAAGGAAACACACATATATTGGAATTTGTGTGCTTTTAAGGCGACCGCTGTGAGAAGTTGTTTTATTTTTCATATCAACTGTGGTTCAGCTCCCCACGCCATGCTGCCACACTGGAGTAGACCTGGAGGAGGACATTGCTTGAATGTAGCTTTTAAGTCCACGCACATTATAAACTTATACCACTTTAGCTACGGCTCATCTCTTCCTCCCCCTCATCAGTAAATACACCGGCTTTTATCAGACATGCTGACACATACGATCACATCGCCTGCAGGAAAACAGCTATTTCCTCTCAGTCTCTTCGCAACCAGCACCAAACTTTGATACAATTTGAGTAAGAACTAAACATGCATCCCTTTCAATTAGTGCTGGGCGGTATACCATTTTGAACCGAATACCAGTTTTTATTTTTGTTATGATATGAATTTTTTGAATACCGGACATTCCGGTTTAAATAGCGGAACGTTTCATCGTGGCCACCAGTGAACTGTTGTTTCCCGGGGGACATTTTTCCTTGCTGCACCGCTATGAGCGTTAGCATGCTAATGTTTGGAGCAGCTAGTTACAGCCGCCGGTGGCGATTCCGCTGCTTATACTGACTGATGTTTAAAAAAACATCCCGTTTTCGCCGTCGCTGAATGTAGTAAACACCTCTTCAGTGACGTGCACAGTTAGATTTAACGCGGTTAGTTAATATGGAGACGTTATGCTGATGGAGACTTAACGTGCTTCAATTGTGAAAAGTCCGCATGAAGTAGTTCGTAGTGGATTTAGAATTGACTGGTGTGCAAGGTGAGTCGTGCTGATAAGCTTTAATAAATAACATAAAATAGACCCGATCATAATCTTTTCTTAACCCTCCTCCTTCACGACTGGACCAAAATGCATGACTACTGTCTCCAACCACCAGTCAGAGAAGAACAGACAGAGGAGGGAAACAGAGACACAGACAGAGGTACAGTTAAAGAAAAAAGTCAATAAGCAGGCATACAGTACATGTCAACCTCTTCGGACGTTTACTTTTATAAAAAGCCTCAAAAATCCGTACAACTCAAGGCTGGGTGGGGGGGGTGGGGGGGCTGCGGACATGAAAGCGCCCACTGAGCAGCAGGAGGAGAGGAGAGCGGACAAAGTTCAAAACTTATTTCTAGCGGCAGAACAGGTTAAAAGATGGCTGTTTTATGTTGTTTATTGGTTTTTTTAAATCATCCTATAGGCTCTGACATGTTAGATAAATTTGAAAATCAGGTTTTGAAAAAATCTGTAAGACTTGAAAAGATTCGTGAGATTGCTCTATACACCCGTACACCTGCAAAATGACGTTAAATCCTTATAACTTACAATCTGTTCAAGTTGACATGTATGAGCAGGGTTTGTACATTTTATTATCAGCTGAGCTGTGATGAAAAGAAAAATACCGTCAAACACCGTGAAACCGGTGAAAATGTTGAAAATACCGTGATATAAAATTTTGATCATATCGCCCACCCCTACTTTCAATGCTAAAGGAACTTTAATCAGTTACTAAGAAGTTTAACTGTTATAAACTTTTTAACAACTCGGACTGAATATGTGGTATGGTGGTGCAGTGGATAGAGCTATCGACTCACAGCAAGAAAGTCTGAAACTCTGCTGCAACATTTCTGTGTCGACCAAAAACTTGTTAGGTTAATGAACTCTAAATTGTCCTCCTCATCTTGTACTCCCAGCACTAACAGATCACAAGATATTTGTTTTTAATTTTGGCATGCAAGGTGGCAGGTGAAACATTCCTTCAAGAAATGCTTAAGTTAAACAATAAATACTCATAAAAATCACACGTTCTTATACTCAAAATCAGATTTGTTTTGCAACATTCTGATTAACACAMCTTTTTTCTTCTGAAAATCAATTTTCAACACCAACCCCATTAGATGCGAGTACATCCTCGGTCTCCTCCTCCTTGTGATCAATGTGCATCTCAAATGGATTTCCATCCTGAAGGTACAGCTGAAACAGGGACAACTCCTCCTGGGGTGGGACGGTCGAGGACACAGACTGTCTGCTCGGGGAAATGGACGGAGAGTGACACTGGCCCATGAACTTGAACTCCTGGGTTGGGGAGGACAGGACATGGAGATGCAGAAAGGCAAACAGATGAGATGCAGAAGGTAAAGAAGAAGGCTCAGCATTACACATCTCAACTCGTTACCAATTACACAAGTCTTACAAAATAAAAGTTTAGCTCACTACTTCAAACTAAATGCAGTTTCGCCCAGGTTAAAAACAAAAAAGGAAATACGAAAAAAATACATTCGGTATCTGTGACGAAAACAGTTTTGAAAAAACAAGCTGAACATACAGAGCACATTGTTATCTCTTCTACAGGTTGATTGTAGTACACAGACATGAAACATTAGCACAACCCTCAGGAGAAAAGCACAAAGCTGCTCAACTTTCAAGATTTTATTTCTCTTAAGTGTTGCCCAAGAGCGTGGGAAATAAAATTCCCCAGTGTACATATCAGGAGGGGACAACAGTCGTTTGATGCTCATGTGTGTTACGTAATGTGCAGCGAACACACATACACACTCATGGAGTCTCATATCCTTATGCAAATTTCACAACTTTTATGTGTGCGATTACTGAACGGTGTGAAAAAAAAAGCTCCTTCACGTTGCCTTTTTCAACTCAGTGATGTGTTTCTTACTCACATGGAGCTGGGCAATGTTAAAGTTAGACTTGACTGGACACAGCTCCCACGTCTCATTTTCCAGAAACATCCTCAGCTCCTCCAGCCGTGCCCTTTAGAGGATGTGCAAAGAAAAAGCAAGAGGAAAAAAGATAAGAGAGACAGAAAGAAAAAGGCCCAAGGTAAAGTGTCTGGAGGGGCACTGAGTAAACACACAAACAAACAAACAAATCCAGTAAAGGTTACTAACGCGCAGCTGGAAAACAGGTGTGTCTTGTAACATGCTTCGATTTATCAACACATCAGAACAGCCACTCTGCTGCTCCACTGTCAAGTTAATATCAGCTCTTTGTGTGTGAAATGTCAAAGCAGTGCTGGCATCGAACACTGCAGCTCTGCCTTTTCTTCTTGTGAAGGTGTTTGAAATACGAGAGGCGACAGAAAACAGGGAGGCTAAGATTAAGATGAGGTAAGGCATGTGACTGACTTCAGAAATGAAAATGACACTTGATGATTATGCTCGTTGCTGCACGCAAATGATGCATAAAGTTTATTCATGAAGGGCTGTGGGAAGAAGGGGCACAAAAGTGCTGCAGCATCTTGAAGACATGCATGTCTAAATGCATAACTGAAGGATCTATGAAAAAACTTAAAGGTTTAAATTCTGATAACATTTTCGTATTTTTGAGTTTTGTAAATATTTGTAAATATTTGAACCAATATGCTATATATATCTGAGTATATTAATTTTCTCATTAAATTCCACAAAACAGGGAGCAGATTAGCATTAGGTCATCTAAAGTGTACGGTGCATTTTTTTCTACCCTCATTAGCTGTTTAAATGTAATGCATACTGAGCTGGATGCCGTCTCAGATGTCAGGGCCTMAAGGTGCTGCTGCTCTGTTCCTCCTCCTCGATCTTTTTCCTCGCTCTCGGGGTCCATCACATCTTACTCGCTTTTCCAGTTACTGGTGCAATTTCACACCCAGATCACCTCCATCTCATCACCTCAAACTTTGTGTTGAATCCCATTATGTGTCCTCCATCTCTCTCTCTTCTTCACAATTTTGAGTCTTAAAAGGGCTTGGATTGTGTCAAAGACTTTCTATTTCAAGTTAAGGTTAGCAGGAGGGGTTATATAGAAAATATAACGTTATAGCAAATTTGTATTAATTATTTTAAAATATATATATATATATATATTTTTTTTTTACTTTTATAGTTAATCTATGGCAAATTGTAAAAAAAATCAGCTCGAACTTAAACAAACAAAAAAAAGGCAGCTGGCTCATCTCACCTGTGATAGTTTTTGAAATAGTTAACACTCTGGCGTTTGATGGACTCCTGCAGGACTTCTGACTTGCTGCCACAGAACTCCTCACCCACCTGCATCAACCTGAAAGAGAACAAGGTGGAAGCAGTAAATTTTAAATGGAAGGTTTGTTGCACTGCTGAAGATTTACAGAGGCACATTTTAATTGCAAAACACGGATGTTTTTATTGCTGTTTTAGTAGGTGAAAGCATGTTTTAGAAGATAGTATAACTATGGTTTTATCAGCAAACATCTAAGCATCCTTAGGGGCTTAGGTGACAGAACTAGTTATTATGAAAACTTTAAATTAAAGGCTTGAAAATATAAACTCTAATCTTGTTTCTTGACACTTTCACACTGCCCAGATTAACAACAGGCTTTATCGCTAAAATGAGCTGAGCAACAATAAGTTGGTCTATAAATGAAAAACTGAGATGAAGAGGGGTAATTTTCTATTTGGTGTATTATATTTTATTATAGCAATATTATAATCTGAGTAATTTTAATCATTACCTTGTTAAGTTAAAATTTCAGCTTTTTGCTAATACAGAAAACCATTTAGTTTCTTATATTTTTTGTGTTTATCTAATTTCAGTCGATCAGTGAACGGCTTTAAGAGAAACTTCCTCTACTCCACCTGATTAATATAAAAAAAGAAGAAGGGGACAGCGACAGCAAGACAATGAAGACCAATTAGTGGAAAATGAGAGTGAGTCAGCTGCGCTGATCCCAAGGCGTACCTGCTGATGACATCCAGTACCACAATGAAATCATCGTATTTGAAGTTAGACATGTCTGTACCAAGAATGTACGCCTTCACTTTTAGCTGGACATCCTGGGGGAAAGAGAGAGTAAATCAGAGAGATGCTTATGGGAGGAGAATTTTGAGTGAGGTGAAAACCTAAAGGGAAATGATTTGTGGGGGGGAGGGGGTGTATTGGAAGCACAAAGGGAAAAAGAGATAATGCTTCTTTACAAACCTGCCAGATCCGTGTGAGCCCATGCTCGAGCTTTTTCTTCACATAGCTTCGGTCCACACTCAACTCATCGGACTCCGCTGCTGCGTCATCTACAGATAGACAAAAAGGACACAATGGAAGATTAGAAAACTAGGAGACAAACGTCTGGCAGCTCTTTATATAAGACTCAGTGCTTTATTTGCATAATGAAACTGGACTGCATCAACCTCCTTTCCACAAGTGATGGGTAAAAAACATACACTATGAGCTTTTAATAACGGCTAGAAAAATATCATTGTTTTATTGCAATTAAAAACATATTACTGAAATCAAAAGTCCTTTACTGTCACCTGAGAACAGCTGTCAGTGGTGGAAGCCAGTCAACATTCGAGGAGCATGAAGCTCATAAACCCCCAACAAAGATGAAAGACTGACAGCCGCTTAAAGGCCGACAGGACAGAGCGCTGCATGTCCAACAGCAGATGCTGGAGCCCTGTTCACTGTCAGACACGATTCCTCCTCTGTCATCAGCTCTCTATCCTTTCTGTTGTGTCTGTGCTGCTTTCATTGTCTCCGACAGACTGCTGTGTGGTGCAGTGTCAGAGCAGCATCAATACTTCCCGTTAGCTGGAAATTGCTTCAATAAATCTCAAGCTGCTTCCCCCTGTATGGAATGGATTTTTAGAAAAAGCCAGAAGCTGTAAGGCTCTAAGTCAACAAACAACCGACTGTCAATCCAGCACCACACTACATTACTGAGCGCATCGATTATCCCTAGTTTAGGATAATTTATGCTATACTAATAAAGACACAATAGAGCCCTGTTATGATTTTAAAGTTCTATTAACTCTGACTTTAATCTATAAAACAAGAGCTTCCTCACAGGTGGCTTTCAAAAATTGCTCCAGAGACCCTAGCATCGCTGGTCATAATCTGAGGCATATATATATATATTTGACAGAGCTGTTGGAAACAATTGTGAGATCCACCGAAAGATAAAAGAACCCAGGGCTTGGGAGACATCTTGACATGGCGTCTTGACATACAGAGGTTTCAGTTTAATGAGCACAACTATGGCTTTGGAAGTCATGGGTTCTGAGAAACAGAGAGCCAAAGAAGTAGTGCTGGGTGAAGGGAGGGAAAAAATTGTCTGTGAGAGCTGAAATTTTTTTGAGAAATGTGAGAAAGCAGGGACGGCTAATGATTAATTGATTAGACAATTTATACAAAAGTGAGATGAATAAGTATTGCTACTGCAGTATTAAATACCCATTCCAGCCGTCATCGATTCCCTCACTCATCTCTGTTCAAACAAATTGCAAATGTTGATTTTTTTAATACAAAAAGAACAGCTCTAAAACAGTTTGGGGTAGAGCTATATATTTTTTCTTCTTTCAATGAATGGAGATTTATGAATACGGCAATGTGTGCAGCTGATACTAAAAACTCCACCATGCTGTATAAAGGCAACTGAGCTGATTATTGTTTGGCCCAGAGTGTGGTTATCAAGAAAAGGCAGAGCGACTGTAATTATACACYATCAGATGAGCGGAAGTATCAGAGTGATCACATATTTACGTTTTAATTACTTTTATATTAGAAAAGGAACTGCTGCTGTATGTTGATGGCAGTTTATTTATACTTTACAAACAAGAAAAGCTGCATTTAAAATACTACAAAGTACAGATAACAAATCTGTCAAGATATATTTGAGTAAAAGTGGGTCGTTATGAGTATTTTTTAAAGATCTGAAGAGGTTTTATATGGAGAAGTAAAATTCATAAAACAGGACTAACAACTGTAAAAGGAACATCTAAAAGTTGTCTGGTTGTCTGACCTCAATGATGGAAAATGATGTTTTAAATGTTCCAGGAGATAAGATAAGCCAAACCATTAAGAACCTTAGAAACCAACAATAACTCCATCCTGCACCAGGCAGGAAGTCAGCGAAGTGAGGCCAACATTGGTGTTATACGCTCACATTTTCTAGCTCCTGATGAGATTTTTAGGAATGTGCTCAGCCGGTAGCATCATGCTAATGTTAGCCAAATATCAGATGAATGTCAGATATCAGACACTTAGTTTGTACTCAAAAGACCAAACAACTAAAACTAATCACAGCTACCAAGTTTCAAGTACGGAGAGCAAGACTTGTGGGATTTAAATTTAAAAGCAGCTAAAGAACCTCTGGGCTCTGAAACCAGTGTCAGCATTCAATTTGGTTAAAAGTTGGCTGCGGTGCACTGACACACAGCCAACACATCAAACTGCTCTCCATTTAGCCAAAAGCAGAATGTAACTTAATCCTAAAATGAAATTTTGAATAAAACAAATGTAATCTCTTCAACAAACTATTCTTCAGCTCCTCTCATAGACACAAATCCTTTATAGAACTATTTCAGTTATTTACACACATTCTCCTGTTAGTGTAGTTTCAAGATGTTGAAATTTTTTAGACTTCAAACAAGGTTAAATAGATAAAAAGTATATTGCTTTAGAGAAGTAATAGATAAGTCAGCCTTTGCCTGTCCTTCAGTTGTAAACAGTATTTGACATTTAGAGGAAATATAACAGATTTTTCTCATTCAAAGTAAAGTAAAAAACCTTCGACTTCCCAATGCTTTCAAACCTACAACTGTTTTGCAAAAGAAAAGTAAAAAACTGAGAAAAAATGAGGCTCACGTTAAATTTTTCAAACAGGCTAAACTATATTGATTGGAAAAATCTTAAAAGGGGCAATATTATGTATTTCTCCATACTGTATTTCTTCCATAATAAAGTATCTATGTCACCTTTAGTCAGTGTGCATTGCCAATGCAATGCACACTATTGTGATTTGTTTCCCATCCAAGTCATCTCAACTTTGCCATGCTTCTCCTCCTGCATACTTTGTCCTAGAGCTGCCATTGTAATTTATATCTGTAAAGCCCCTGTGCCAAATGATAGCTATGCCTTTTGGTGCCTGTAAAACTTATAGATTTTTGAAATATTAATGTTTAATAAATTATAATGGCAGTCAATGGAGCCTTGTATTGGTCCAATACTGCCCCCTGCTGCATCTACACAATATGGTACTGGACCATAGTTTCATAATATTTAAACTCAGTAGTTCAATGATTATAATATTAATATGATTGTATTTTGATGTTTTATTGTAATACTGTCTTTATGCTGTCCTATTGCTGTAATATATTGCACTTAAGTGTCAATAATTGCATTGGCAAGGTAAACTTTTTCTGTATACATACAATCCAATCCCTGGGATTGTCCTCTGTCACATCTCCTTTAGTCTCATGATGAGCACTGTGGGCTTTCATGCGGGAGATCAGGGTTCAAATCCAGCTACTGCAACTTTAACAAAAATCTCTTCAAACTTCATATTGCCACACAATTACCTTAATTACAAACACTGGCTGACATGACAGGCACAAGCTGGTATAGAAAACACATTTAAACTTGGTCAAAGTTCATTCTGAAAGTCCAATGCTCCTGCCTACATTGTCCTACAGCTGCCATTGTGATTTCTATCTGTAAAGGTCCTGTGCCAAATGATTGCTTTGCCTTTTGATACCTGTACAACTTGTAGTTTTTGAAATATTAATGTTTAAACTTTATTCCAAATTCATATAATGGGATTCTATGGGGCCTTGTAATGGTCCAATACTGCCCCCGGCTGTACTCAACTTGGTACTGCACCATAGTTTTTTTTATATATAATCTCAATAGTTCAGTGTTTACAATACTAATATGATTGTATTTTGATGTTTTACTATAATATTGTCTTAATACTGCGCTATTGTTGTAATATTATGCATTTTTGGCAATAATTGTATTGGCAATGTGGCCTCTTTCTGCACACACACAAAGCAACCCCTGCCACCACATTTTGCCACAGCTCCATTGGTCTAACGGTCTGTCATGGACTTTCATGTGGGAGATCAGGGTTCAAAACCCAGCTAATGCAACTTTAACAAAAAATATCCTCCAACTTCATATTATCACTCAATTACCTTAATTACAAACACCTGCTGACGTGACAGGCACAAGCTGGTATAGAAAACACATTTGAACTTGGTCAAAGTTRATTCTGCAAGTCCAATGCTGCAGGCAAAGCCATGCTGCAATGACATGCTACATGGCAATGCACACTTGTTTTTACATCGTAAAAACCCATGTCTAGTTGTTAATAAAATGCTGTTTTTATGTTTAAATAGAAAATAAACTTATCTTCTCATCACTTCCTCTTCTAAACGCCTTGAAATTGGCCTCGGTCTCTTTAATAACCACCTTCCACTTCTGTCTCGCCCACTTCGGTGCGGGGGGAGGGGGGGTTTCACGAGGGGGAGGCTGCTATGATGCATTTTAATTGGCATCTGAAAATACCTTTCCTCAAAGGTATTTTTAATCTGAAAAGAGCTTCACTGAATGAGAACTAATGTTAGGAGCTCCGCAGACAGTTTAAGTTTCACTTGCACTTTCACCCGAGAGCCTGCAGGAGTCATGGGCGGGGTGTATGGGGAGGGGGGGGGCACCCCGCCATGAGGAGGTTTGGCTTAAAAACACGTCCCAGGGGCATTTCTGGTCCCAAAAGGCGTTTCTGGTCCCCTCCAGTCGTTTTGCTCCTCAGCATGGCTGCCTAAAAATGCTGCAG
>NW_013953228.1:55070-59029 GCF_001266775.1 Austrofundulus limnaeus
TAATAATAATATGAAGAGAATAATGCATTTATGCCACAATATGTAGCAATTTAGTATATCATGCTAAACAAGTGCTAAAAGGGGAAAAGTGCAATGAACTGACATAAAGCATATTTTTAGGTACCTAAGTGAAAAATGATCAGCTACTCGTGGAGCCTGATGCTGCCTTGGCAACAGTGCCTCTGATGTTTTCACATCTGGCTGACTCTGGACTGATGTAGTGCCCCATCATCCTTTCTGGATTAGTGGGCTGTAATGGTGCATTTTTTTTTCATAAAGATCTATTCATATAATGAGGTTAAAACAGAAATAAAAAGTTTGTGTGTTTTTCTAAAATCAAATTGGATATGTTTGGTTGTACATATAATAAAGATGAAATAAATAAAAAATAGTAACTTACTTTGTTTATTGTTTTTGTGTTACTTTTATGTGTTTTTAATAATGTACAGCACTTTGGCCAAAGGTGTTGTTTTTACAGTGTTTTATAAATAAATTTGTATTGTATAATAAATCTGAATTTTAGACTTTTTAGGGCTTTCAATTGATGTGGATCTCTTAACTGCACTGACCATTTTTATAATTTGTGATTCTTTGCTTCTGTTTATTTTCATCATGATGTCAAATAATTATTATTGCATGTGATAATAATATGCATCCTGAGCTGTTGTGCCTTTTTCTTGCAGAACATAATCATTAACCTGCAGATTGAAGAAAAAGTACAGGTTGTAAAACATTTTTCACTTTAGTGCATGTWCCTCTATACTGTGCAGAGCCATAAAGCATTAGCACACATAAATTCTGTTATTTTTTKCTTTTATACCGGAAGACTCAACCATCCCTTTCAGTTAGTTATAATGCCCATGACYTACATGAGGAAATCACAAGGAAAAAAAAGGGTGAAATAATGGGAACCCATTTTCATCAGATCTTTGAAAAATTCATACTTTCTAAAGGCACGAGGAGAACATTTWTGTGAGTGCAGATGACAAAAGGTGATTTAAAGGGTGAAGATGCAAAAAAGGGGGAGGGGGAGTCAAGATACCAAACACAAACTGGTTCCAAACATTTGGTGAGACTGAGAGGAAGATTTTTTTTCTTATTCCCTCTATAGAGCCAGAAAAATGTGAGAGGACATTGCTGTATTGTTTACTTTGGAACTGTTTTTACAGAGAACTGCACCGCGTTCAGTATCAGAGAGTCTGAAGCTGGTGGTGTTGCACTCAGATAATCACTTAGTGGAAACAATGAAAAAGTGGGAAAACTCCTACCGGGAGTGGGTGCGGCGTCCTGTTTGTCATGCTCCTCGTGCCACTGCATGGTGCGGTAATAGCTCAGCATCACTTCCCACAATGCCTTGCAGAGATCCGTCAGGCAGGGAATGTAGCTTTCAATGGTGATATGCTGCCAGAAGACAAAGGGATGAAAGAAAAAAATTAACAAGGTCAAACATAGTGGTTTTTTTTAGATAAAACATCCTTTTCTGTCTCATCTAGCTGCAACGCTAACTACATTATAATATAACATTGAAGTATTTACAGCTAAACTTCCTGTTCAGACTTCCTACCTAGTTTCCTAAATATTACAAATAGAATTTGATGTAGTGTTAAAAATATGTTTTAAATTACTATTTTATAGATTTGTATTTTTTAATCCCATCTAGAAAAATAGGAACAGTAATGTATAAGATATGAGTTAATACCTACGTGGTGTTATTAGCAATCATAATATTCAAACAACACATGCCCACCTAAATATATTTTGTTTCATAATTTTTAAAGTACCTAAGAAAATAGCATAAATCATTAACAACTATGTTTAAAAAATACAAAACACATTTTTACTAACATGTCTGAATTACAGTTTTTCGGTCAGTCTGGAAAGATATGTGTTCGGAATTAAAATGTGATCCACTTAAGTTCAGCTGCTACAACGGTAGCCACCGGCTGCAGTTCGAGACTTTACAATCAGCCAGCAGAGTCCTGCCAACATGTTTGGAAACAAATTAATCACAACCAGATGAAACACTGCGGTGTACAGCGGCCATACTTTTGTTTAAACCATTAGGATGAAAATGTTTCTCTAAATTGCGTTTCTTGCAAACACTATAATTACAGGCCAAAAAAACCAACACAATCATGACTACACAGCAAAACAATGAGGATCCAAGAAAATCCAAACTGTTAAAGAAGTAACTCGAGCAAAGTTCCTCACTATCAAGCTGTTTTTTGTTCTAATCTGGCATTTATAGAAATCATGACTGACAAACCAGTGAGTTAGGATAATCTCATAACAGAAGACTTCAGAGAAAAACATCTGAAGTAGATTAACGACTGTAAACTCAGAAAGAAACCATTATTTAATTGTTACCATCAGACATCAAGTCTACTATAAATCTGCTTTTCGATGCAACTGAAAAGCCCAAATGGCAAAAATTTTAGGAGCTAAAATATGTCTCTGAACAGATAAAAAGTAAAATAAATCAACATCCTTGTCATGGAGCATTCATTTGACAAAAACTTAAAATTAAAAGAAAGAAAAAAGCGTGATATAAATACTTCTGCTAAATAACAATCATGAAAGTATGTTCATTTTCTCTGTTGGATGCTAATATGCTGATATAAATGCAACAAAATAAATAAATAAATAAACAAAGAACTGTCTGTGCTGCAACTGTGAACTTTAATACCTCCCTTGGATATGTTTAAAAAACTAAAATGTTGCAGTTTTCATTAAGCCTGCTGCACATAATCACCAAGTTTTCTCTCCCTGATTTTGACAATAAAAATGATTTGCAAATAAACATTTCACAGCAAAACAACAAATTACAAAAATATGACCAAAGCAAACCTGCTCACAGAGGTGACCTTCAGCTCCCAAAATTAACTCGACTCAACTTTATTTGTTGCATAAATACGACTAAAGAATAAGTGGATTTATTTTTCTTCTAAAGCAAATGCTGAGTAAATGTTAAAGACAGAATTTAAACTGGGGTAAACAAAAAGCAACAGTAGCTACAAAGCTGCATATGCACAATCTGCTGAGTGTTTCACTTTCACGTTATTAAACACCAACTGGAAATCATTTAGAAGATTGTTTTATTCAAATCGTTTTGGCAGATTATTTTTATCAGCATATTTGAATAAAAACACTGCGAAAATTGTCCATGTAACCAAGTCTTACAGTCGAGATCCAGCAAAAATGTGTTTTTGATCTTGGTTTGAGACTGATAGCAAGAGCAGAATGTGTTGGATGATTAACGCTATTTGTCTGGAAAATTTTCCATTTTTCAAGGAGTCTTACCATGTGCAATTGTCTTATTGCACTGGCAGATTATTTCACTTCATTTGAGAATATCCGGACTGAATTTAGTATTTTATATTTATTTTAGATAGTTAATGTTTGCAGTTTATGTAAGAGTAGAGATCTTTCTATGATAAAACTTTAAAGTGTAACTTACCCCCCCTGTGAAAAGATAACTCCTCCCCAAGGCGAAATTTGAAAAATGCATCAAAGTGGGTAGGGGAGGGGGTGTGGGTAGAGGAAGGGGGATTAGGGAGCGGAGGTGTGGCCAGGACGAGAGAACGTGACAGCTAGCATTAGCATAATTGATGCTACATGGAAAGTGACCACAGTATCGCAGACAGTTACATCTCTGAACGTCTGAGGTGGAGGATTTTCACCCCACACAAGCACCGGACAGAGGAGGAGTAGCACTCTGACCGCCTGACAGAAAAAAATAAAAGCACCCGCGGGGGGGGAGGGGGGGGCAGCTGCGGACATGAAAGCGCCTGCTGTGAAGCAGGAGGAAAGGAGAGGGGGAAAAGTAACTTATTTCTAGAGGCAGAACGGGTTGGAAGATGGCTGTTTGATGTAATGTATTGTTTTTTAAATCATCCTATAGGCTCTGACATGTTAGATAAACGTGTGTGTGTGTGTGTGTGTGTGTGTGTGTGTGTGTG
>NW_013953228.1:59039-70624 GCF_001266775.1 Austrofundulus limnaeus
CCTCAAGACTTTATTTGAAACACCTTAAGAAGTTTAATAAATCCAATAAAACTCTATCAACAAATAACTTCAGTTCTGGACATTTATGGTTTGATTTCTTTGTATGTATGGATCACTTGGGTTGTTACCGACATCTGGTGAAAATTTCATGTCATTAGCACCTCTAGTAATATATTTACTGAGAAAAATGGTGACATGTTCAATACTTATTTTACCCGCTGTAGATGTAGACATGAAATTAGTTTTTGAATCATTTCTCTTGAGTAATGATTTGTTTAGGTAAAAACATGAAGTGTCCCCAGCACTGAAACACTATTAAATTTACATTCTGAGCCAGTGTCCGACTAATGGAAGTACTGGTTTACTGCTTTCTACCCTTTATTATAGATTAAATTAGGTTTTTTCATATCACGGTATAAAGTGAACCCCTTCGGTAACGATATATATCGCGGTTGAAAATTATCATAAGGTTAAGATAATGCAATTTTCAGAAAARTGTAATCTTAATTAAACCCAACATTGTCTGCTGAACTTATCAGCTGCTGCTCTGCTGCATGCTCATCTTCATCATCAGAGCAGAAGCCGACTTTACATTAGCAACATGGATTTACGACAGAATGCACGTCCACGTCTTTTTTAAATGATCTCTGTGGCTAACAATACATAAAAACATTTTTTTCTCCGACAATTTGGTGTGAAAAACTACAAGTGATAAAGCTTCGCTACGCGCAACGTGCAGCGGGAGGGAGGAGGGAGGGAGGAAATGATCCTGTGAAACGACGTAACTTTTCTACAGCGGGAGGAGGAAATTTTGAGGAATTATTCTCTCTATACGTGTTTTAAAACACTTGAATTTCTTCATTATATTTCGAACTCCTCCTGCTCAGTTGTCTCTGCACTCGCAGCCCTGTTGAAACAGGTGCGATGACGTAATGACGATAGGATGGTAGAGTATAAATTTCTACCGTAGGCCAACTTCATACCGTTTCTACCGTCTACCGCATATACTGCGCAGCCCTAGATTAAATGTTATTACACCTGCTGCATCACATCAATCAGTTTCAGCAAAAGACAAATATATTTTAAATGTACAAATAATCTAAACATCTACAAAGAAAATGATAAGAGAATTTGGAATTTGTTGCCTAATGATTCTAATCATCTGAAAAAATAATATTGAGAAAAAATATGATGGATACTGACAAATAGCTGCAGTATCACTTTTGTTACTGTGGCAAAGTGATAAGACAAAACCATTCCCCAGCCAGCCTCATAAAATGAAGGATATGTTAGACATTGCACAGAGCTGAAGGTCAGTTTTAGTCAATTCTGTGGAAGAGAACATGAAACTGATCACTAGATATTTCATCATCTTAGAGCTTTCAACATACTAGCTTCTCCAAAAAAAACCTATCCCCTATGATTTTTCTAAAAGTTAACTAGCACAATTTTATCTAAAAAAGAAAGAAAGAATTAAAGAAAGTCAGACCAGAGGACTGATTTTAAAAAAAGTTGAACTACCTAATAATGAGATGCTGTTGTAAAATTAATAAGATCCTTCCTCAGTCAGAACTGACCTTTCTCAGTGCTCCCTTTTCCACTGAATGTTTAAAACCTATAACTAAGAGGTGGTTTCAGGGGAAGTTAAGTGGCTGGAAAAATTTCATATTCTTTATTTGTCTAGGGAAAAACACTGAAAACTGTATTGTCTTTTGCCACAGGTCCGTACAATCAGTTATTACTGTATCTCACTGGGCTGCAACTGTCGGAGAACAACATTCTTAAGGGAGTCTCTAAAATATCTCAAAAATATTTACAGGAGATCCAAATATCATTGCTTGAGTCATAGAGGCTTGCAGTTTCATAGCTTCAATTCTGAACATGTTCAAATCATTTGTGACTAATTGCCTTCAAATTTGTCACAGGCAACTCCATCCTGTCTTAAGAATGCCAGAGATTGTTCTAGACGCAAGCATGGGCCAAATCTGCCCATCATCCTTTCAAAAATATACTCCAGTAGATTAAATCATAAACTTGGGGCCGGCTGCCAAGGTAGCTACATATGGGTATGATGTGAGCGATGGGGTGGGCAACAAAAATAATGTGAATGGCCAAGAATGCAGTTTGGTAACCAGGCACATAAAAATATGCAGTGGTTTTCAAAAACTGGGAGCACAGAAAGCAGCAGAACAGCTCGCTGATCTCCAATCTTCAGAATTCAGTGAGATTGCAATTGAACTTTGCTTATTTTCTCGCAATATTGAATCTTGTTTGAGTCACCAACAAGTCTTCAACTAGGAGTGTAATGACTGCAGTTTTCTGGACGATCGCTGATTTAAAAAAAATCTGACCAGCAGATTCTGATTTTTGTCCATCACAAGGAGACAGTGGCTGATTTTCAGACCTTTGTGGAGGTAGATAAAAAGCAGGTAGTTTCTACTGATCTTATCAAAGTATTGGCCMATCTCCGATCTCCCAATATTAAGGAAATCGTGCACCCTTATCTTCAACAGCTGATGAGATACAACCATTAGTTCACAACATTGCAGCTTCATTGGTGAATTTGACTTCAATGTGTAGCTTAAAATTAAATCATTTCATTGTGTGAACAATTTTTCTGAAAATTTGTTGATTTACTTATCCCATGTGTTTTTATGGAAGATAACAAAAAGCCTTGGAAATCTTAGAAAAAACTAATTCCTGAAGKAACTCCAGCCTCTGATATCATATTTAAACATGACATGTTCTCTCTTGTTATTTACCTGTAAGAATATAATCTACCTCTAAGAGTCATTAAATTACAGTCTTTGATTTCCCAAAATACTCACTGCAGAGAGACTGAAAAGGCTCTCACTGGTACGATGTGTCAGCGCTGATGTGCCCGTTAATTTTAGTGTGCAACTGTGTGTGAGGATGTGCTGCCCTACTCATCATCATCACACAGGACTGAAACAGAACAGCCTGGCAGTCCTGACACGTTCGGCGTACATCGTAAACAAGTGGGTTTAGTTGTGGCGTGAGCAGAGTCATCCAGGCAACACGCTGTCCTGCTGACAGGGAATCTATCAAACCCAACCCGACGCAGGGATCCATCTGTAACTAGTGCACAGCTTCATGCACACCATTACTCAGATCTGTAACATAGCTTCAAAGGCAGCCATGGACAGGATAAAAAAAGAGGAAAGTAAAGGCCACAGCTTTTGCATTTGTCATATTGAAATAAATGCAAAAAAGGAAGAAAAACAAAACAACTAAAACCAGTCTCTGAAGCTTTGACAAACATGCAAAGACTATTTCCTCAAAGGCCCCCTCAGAACAGCAGGACAGGAAAATATGCATAAACAGAGGAACAGATGAGCAGGTGATGGCGAGGAGAGGTAATACAAAGGTAAGAGGTAAAGGACAGGCCATTACTGACATGAGCACAGCTGGTAACGCCCCTGCAAATGCTGTGCTGTCAAACACCAATGCCAAATATAAAGTTAAAAAGGTCGTGGTGGAGTACTTTTATGAAAGGATAACATTTGCCTCCATTTTTCCCCCTTTTTCACTCTGTGGACTGGATTATCACTCACTCCTGACAATACTGTGATGCATTATGGGCTTACTGGATACGCAAATGAGATTTATTTAGATTATTTCTTTTTTTTAGGGTGAAAAAAGACGGATGTGTGGGCCAGTCAAAAAGTGCCACTGCTGCAGTGCATTTGTTCTGTTTAGTGAGCGAGATTAATTATCTGGTGAAGGGCTACAATGCC
Source organism: Austrofundulus limnaeus (assembly GCF_001266775.1). NCBI lineage: Eukaryota > Metazoa > Chordata > Actinopteri > Cyprinodontiformes > Rivulidae > Austrofundulus > Austrofundulus limnaeus. The sequence continues at coordinate 62,798 of NW_013953228.1, forward strand.
CTCAATCACTCTCTTCATGCTCTCCTCGCCTCCTTCATTTCACCCTGTGAGGGATCTCTGAAGAAATCCCCTGTCATGAAATAAAGCACTTTAAGTTTAGCTGTGAGACGTAACAAATGTTGAAGGGATGTGTTGTGAGTGAAAATGCGAGCTTGTTGTGCATTTATGTCTTTGGGTATAACATCGTTTTACATTATTTTATCAAAGATATTTCAGTTTGTGTAAAACTGGCGTAAAAATGCCCTGAGTCCTTGTCTTACTTGCTCAGCTGCTGACAGGCAAACTGAGCATTAGATAAACAGGATTTAAACACACAAAAAAAAAAAAGATTTACACTCCTGTCATGTCCTTACCGTGCAAAGGTCTTTATACTGCATCTTCTGAAACTTGGTGTCGGCGTTCCCAGCACACAGCTCAACGTATCCCAGCACAACTTGGAACACCGTATTGTGGATGGCCTGGGTGAAGTGCATGTGCAGCTGATCCATAGCAGTCTGCAGAGAGAGAGTGCAAAACAGACCGTTACGAAAAGTGTAACGTCAAGCTGTCGATCASTTTGAYACAAAACTTTAAGCTGAGCTTCATGGAAACACAAATTTAGCACTTGATGTTTTGAAACAGCCTCGGACATGTTGCACAGTAAATGTTAGAATGTGGTTCTGCATCCGCCTCACATGGTTGTTTGCAGTTTAATGGGCTAGTCGCATGGGAAGCGACGTCGCGCTCCTTTAAATGAAACTTGTGCGATGAGGCGACAATTGCTTGTCCTCGTCCAGCCAAACGACCTGCGAAATTTGTTTGTGTGAAATTTCGAGTTCGTAGAAGTGCACACATGGGTTTGCGACTCCACGCAAGTAAGTTGAAAAATGTTAAAAATCAAAAAGAAAAAATAAGTAGGTCCTCTGGATGGGTTCTTCTTTAGTGAAAAGTTTCATCTCTCGTCCAAGAGACTTCTTCAGTCTGATGAGTTTCAGGTGAACTCAGCCTTATAAGCACTGCCTCCACATGGACAAACAAGTTAGTCACATGCAAAAGAGGGCCATCGCCTAACAATAGGCTTGATTAGCTCTATTGTTCATAGAAGGTCATGTGCCCCATCAKCTGACTTATTGGTTTGGATGCTGTGGTTCTTAGGTGTCGTGTTATGTGTATGTAGTGAGTGCAGGCGGGGCTCGATGTTCCCTTGAAAAATGTTCAACATTTGTCACAGTCGCACGYCGCTACAACCAACCAGCGAGGTATTGATTGACTGACCAATGAACGGACAGTATGCTTCACACTGCAGTCACCAACCGCAACATGGGAGAAAACAGCATTTTAGTTGTGTCCAACTTCCATATTTTATACTTTCTTTTGTAGAGTAGACATAACCAATGAAATTCTCTGTACAAGTTGGTGGTGGTAATGTACATCATTCAGTTTTTTTCAAACCACCAATAAAATATACAAGAAGAAGAAACAATCCAATTTCTTGGAGACAAGCCACCCGAGAGAATGATTTGCAAAGCTGCTGCTGCTATTGCATCACACCGGTGGCATTCACTGCCACTTGTTACTAGCTGTGTTTCCATTGCAAATGTGTGCAAAACTTTGTTGATATTCTGTTAATGTCYAAAAACACAGTTTCGCAATTGCAGTGTTTCCATTAAGTAAGAAATGCTATTAAAGTCATGCGTGAATACGCTTGTTCTCGCGATAATTCATTACAAACATGGTGGCAATGGATGTAAACACATAGAATATTGCTACCACGACACGAGCGCTCATCATCAGTGATCAAAGGAGACATTGGTGTCTGATCGAGGCTTTGGAGTGACAAGCCCCTCATACTTGGGAGTGGCTATGTATGCTGCATTTTTGGGAAAATGTAGACGGTGAGTTTAATACTTTCTTTTACTACTTCGGTGATTTCACTACTACTTTTACTTCCTGTTATCTTCTTCTTCTTCATCTTTTCGCCAGTAGAAACAGCCGGTTCTTGATCACCTGACTCCCGTGATGCGAAAAAAAGTGTTTCCGTTGTAGTTTTGCGAAATACATCAATTTCGATATAGCCGAAAAACCACTGCCTCCTGGGGCAAAAACATTTTGTCAAAAAAACTTAACTTTTTTCGAAATTGACGTGTTTCCATTGAGCAAATTTATTTTCGAAATTCTATTTTGTGCATTTTCATGGTCAATGGAAACACAGCTACTGTTGTTTGTCGCTCCCAGTGTGTTGAGCCCTTAAGACGTAGATTGGAACAACCTCAGGTTTTAGTTCTGCATAGATGCAGAAAAAACAGCATTTAAAATGATGTTGAAATGATGAAATTAGCATTTCTTGAAAGAATGCATATGAAGGCTGCATACCAAGGTTCTAAAAAAAGGTTAGTGCTTGGAGTATGTGCTACTACCACAGCAACTTTTAGTTCAATATCTGCAGGACTGACAGTTATAGCTAAAGACAATTSGTGGCCATCTTGAATTGTTTTGTCCAAAAGTGAATCATTTGTGGATGTATATCCAAAGATTACTTTGAGAGTTTTATTCAAATCTATCCAGTAATTCGTAAAATATGACATAATATAACATACATGCAGGAAACAACATATTTACTTGTCTGTCATAGAGGCAAGCGATAAGTAAGATTGCTCATTTATTGCAGATGTTTTATGTGTTTCTGCAGGGCTTCTATTTTTAGTTTTCATGCTTTTTGTGACGAGTCTGTGGTTGTTGGTCCTTAACTGGCTTTCAGTCAATAAGCATTCATGTGGMAGAGGAATGCGTAGGTTGAATATTGTTCCATGTTAGCTTTTTGAACATACTTGTGCAAGTCATTCTATCTGAATACTTACAATCCTCAAGTCTGCATAGAAAGGCTGAGTTTGAATGAAAGCAGTATTTATGTGCAGCTGTAACTGCTTTAAAAGCTTTTTGCTTTGTTCCACTGGCATTATTTGTCACAGATGGAATATCTTTAGCCTTTACATTAGAACTATTTATACAAGACATGGAAAARGGTAATAATTCTGACATATTCAAAACATTACCTGACCCTGTCTTCACATTCAGTATAAGCAGTAAATAGCCACAAACCAAAGGACAAAGGTGATTTTTTCTTTGCAGTAATGATAGGATGATCATATTTCCATAGAACACCATGTTTAAATAAGTTGATTTATTATCCAAAGCAYATGCTGCAGGTTGTTTACATCATGAGTTACTATGGTGATATTTAGCAGTGACACTATCTGACARTGAAAAACAAGCAGACTTGATGCATGTTCTGTTTTGCTCCTTTTTTTTGATTACAGAAAACACTGAGGCGCTACACTGTTGAACAACGAATACCTATAAATTTAGTCTTGTCTGCATTTGGTTCTGAACAGGAAACACAGCATCTTTTGCTCCAAACTCAGAGCAAATGTGCATCCCCASACTGTACTTTCAGTGTTGAAACAATTGCTGGATTCTTTATTTTTTTTATAGAAAATATTTCATTAATCTTAAAAATAAACCATCCCCCCCACCTATTTACACTCTCCCTGCTAACACTTAACGAGGACATGAGAGATACAAGAGACATGGGAACAGTATGGAGCAGTGCCAGTAAGTGGTGTTAAAGCATAATTAGATTTTTTTTTTAACCGCAAGTTCTTGACCATGAAATATTCTCTCCGATTCATTTCACTTCTCTGATGCAACAGAAGWGGTTCAAACTTTTTTTGCTCTTAATTTTAAAGGGACTTTCACCTCATTTGAACTWAAAACAGAATGGGAATCATTTCTTACTAAAAATTACTAAAAATAGCAACTAAACAAAGTGAAGGAAGCTGAAATTAGCACCAAGAAGTTAAAAGCAGAATCAGAACAAAAGGTGAAAAGTGCAAGAAAAATGTAACTATATGCTGAAGACAACTCCATTCATTTTCAATGAGAACAAAATGGCTGGAAAAGCTAGATGTCTTAAAAGGTTTAAATTGCTCAAATAGCAAAAGTCATAGCTGYAAAGCAATGAAGGGGATGAAAGTTTGATATAGGAATTCTTGAAATAGCACTAAAATTGTGAAATAAGACATGTYCCAAGAAAGGTGCAGAGGAAAAATGGATCATCTCAATAGTTTGAATGCTTAATAGRATTCACACAATAAACCTAATCTCAGCAACCAGTCTACAAAAACAATTATATTAAACTGCACAGGCATTTAGAGTGATTATTCTGCAGGTTCTTAATACTAAAACAGGCAACTGGAAAGTCAAAAGAATATAAAAAAAAAGAATATCACAGCAAATAAAAAGGTTTTGTGAAGGTGGGACAGTGTCTATTTGTCTGAATCTAACCTAAATGTATCAAACAAAAAGTGGTCTATAAAGTGTACGCACACAAATAACACTTCATGTGGGATACTGCAGCAGAAACGAGGTCCAGACTAAGAAAAACAACTCAACGTGACACACATGAATGTCAAGAGGGTGTAACAAACAAACTCAAACAACAAGCACTTCAGGAAAATGGCAATGCACAATCGAACTCTTCACATACATTTGTGTCTGAAAAGGCTCTTCGTCCCAGCAATAACAACAACAACAAAAAAAATCCATTCTCAACGAGCCTAAATGACGCAGTCTGCACCTCAAGGATGCCTCCTGATGTCGAGAGGCATGCTGAGTATTCACTGACATCATCACTGGCGCAAGTTGTAACTACTAGATAAATAATCACCTCCCTGTTATTAAGCTGAGGTGGATAAGATCCTCTTTGATTTCATATTCCTGCGTTAATCAGGCAAATAGCACAAACCAGACTAACGCTGTCAAGTGGAGCAGAGGATGTACGATCATTTTATATAATAGCTGCTCCACTGCTTCAGATAAATGTTGGTTGGTAAATAATACTGAAGAAAATAATATGTTTAAATAAACTAGAAATACCAGAGAAGGCTTCTGAAATGCACCTGTCATTATTGAATGTCACAGTAATAAAACAATAATTCACGACACTTCAAAAACCATATCTAGTAACCAACAACCAAAATAAACTCATATGTCTGTCCACTAATGAGATTTCTAAGATTTTTGACAGTCTGTTGTTTGGTGTTGCTCTAATTACAAGGTGTCTCTGATAAATACAAAGTGCTTATTTAAATATGTATTAACATCAATAAAATATGACAGAATTTCTGCCGTATAATGTTGTAAACTGAGTTAATCTGGAAGACAAAATGTCTCAGAACTGTTCCATCTGTCTTAGACTGTGTTGTCTTTTCTTGTTTCAATTGCAGATTTGGACTTTAGCGTGGGGAAGATTTTCAACACCTGATCCTGCATCGGCCGTTTAGTTTCTTTGTAAATACTTTTAATCTGTTTGTTTCAGTTATTACTCTTTTGTGATATTCTGCAATTCTAGAAAAAATAAAATATATATACAATATTAATACTGGAATTTAATGTACTTAATCATCAACTAGGTTGTTAAAAAAGCGAGTAAATGTTTTTAAAGTAATAATTTTCCCAAAGTACTTGAAGCTTGGCATGAACTCCAAATCTGGGACTACTGATCTACACCATTTAATTCAATTAGTCTTAGAAATTAATACAAACAATAAAACAAACAGTCATAAAAAGGTTAGCACTAAAAGGCACRGTTTAACCAGTAAAATTGCTATTATCAGTAAAAAATACATTTTAAATAAAAGCTTCATTATAAAATGTTTGTGCCTTCATCACTTTTGTTGTTCTGACATTTGAAATGCTTTTCGGGAATTTTTCAGGCATTATTTAGAGAATTCAGTTTTGGCTGACAGATAACTGACAGTAAAAAATAAATATGTTGGCATTAAAAATGATGCCATGGATTCTGTGTGGTTGTTTTCGTTCAAAGAGCCTGAAATATTCTTACAGGAAATGAGATGAAACATGCTGTTGAGAAAAGAAAGACATCTGTGCGCCTTGGGCTGTAATGGTTTTAAAATCTAACAATTCTCAAAAAATAACATTGAGCAACTACATTTCARGGGTTTTCTCAACTGACTTGCACAAAGTCCGTATTATATAATTTTTCACAAAGAATAATAGCAAAAAAAGTGTGACTTTGTGGAATAAGGACAATTATCTAAATTATGCAGACATGATCAAAAATATCTCAAATAACTTAAATTACAACGGTAATGCTTTATTGTGACAGGGTTAATGGTGCTAAAAGTGCATGATAATTACAGAAGCACTTAGAGAATGAAAACCTCTGCCTGGGGCAGCAGTTCACCTGTGAGATGGATAACTGATATGTCTCTGCAAAGAGCACAGGAGCTGCAAGAATGAATTAAAACGGGGTTCAAACAGCAATAGCAAATGTAGATTTAAGCCATGAAAGCATTCCTGATTCACAAAATCTACATAAAAAACCTTTCAGGCTTTGTTTGAATATGATCTTGTTTGAATATGATCTTAGTTAATTAAAAACAGTGTGTGTGTGTGGGGGTGGTAAACATTGCTTTAAATAAACAAATATGGAAATAAAGGTGTTATTTCAAACAAAATTCAGTAAATCATTTGGCAGATGAAGCAAAAAGGCTACAACGCCATTTAATTTAACTAGTTAGGAACCATTTTGACCTGTTAGTAATTGTTATGTAAACTATGGAGCCCATCTCGTGACAATGGCTTGAAAAACAAATAATGCGTGGCCACATGCATTATTTGTTTTTCAATCCAATAATGCGTGGCCACATGTTCTTTAATGCATGCGAGTCCATGTTAACAATAAACAGTCTCTGCATGGAACTGACTACAGTAATTATCTCGTGGTCACAAGCTGTTTTCTTGTGGTCACACTTTTTTTTTAAATAAAATGTCACCGGTCGGGCTCCGCATAATTTTACTCAAACCGTCCTGAAATTTAAAAAYTAAATAAATAAAAATGTTTCTGATGATGCTAATGAAAAAGCAACTGATTATTTCTATGATATGTTTGTCTGCAGACTTCAACCTAACTTTGTATGACAAATTTTTGGTTACTCCGATTTAGAAGCTAAACGATTGTGGAGGTGTTGGTTACTGACTTAATTACAATGCAAATCAGTTGAACATACTAAAACAATTTAATAAGAGCAACTGATTTAAAGATATTGTCACAATGTGTTCTATAAACTGCAGGCATTTTTTCTCCCAAATAAGACAAACAGACGTGAGAACTTTTGCAGCAACTGAAGTCATACAGCGGGTAAAATAAGTATTGAACACGTCACCATTTTTCTCAGTAAATACATCACTAGAGGTGCTAATGACATGAAATTTTCACCAGATGTCGGTAACAACCCAAGTGATCCATACATACAAAGAAATCAAACCATAAATGTCCAGAAATGAAGTTATTTGGGTTGTTACTGACATCTGGTGAAAATTTCATGTCATTAGCACCTCTAGTAACATATTTACTAAGAAAAATGGTGACGTGTTCAATACTTATTTTACCCGCTGTATTCATTAACATTTAAAAAAATAAAATGTCTGAAAATCAAGTAACGAACACTACTTGTTCTAAATATGGAGTGAACACATAAAACCTGACAAACTTAAGGCTTAAAGTAAAATAAAAATCCTGAGCCTGAAATGTTTTTGTGGTGATGATAGGAATGAAGTCATAACCTATTTTTACTCTGAGAATCTGTTCAAAAATCCACACTTTAAATCAGTGGTTCTTAACCATTTTTGAAGTACCGAACCCACCAGTTTCATATACGCATTCAGTGAACCCCTCTTTAGTGATAAAAAATATGATTTTTTTTTCCAAATTCAAGACATAGATATATGTTTTTTTACAGGTGTACAAAATGAGCCGTGCATGAA
>NW_013953228.1:70634-86233 GCF_001266775.1 Austrofundulus limnaeus
TTCATGCACGGCTCATTTTGTACACCTGTAAAAAAACATATATCTATGTCTTGAATTTGGAAAAAAAAATCATATTTTTTATCACTAAAGAGGGGTTCACTGAATGCGTATATGAAACTGGTGGGTTCGGTACTTCAAAAATGGTTAAGAACCACTGATTTAAAGTGTGGATTTTTGAACAGATTCTCAGAGTAAAAATAGGTTATGACTTCATTCCTATCATCACCACAAAAACATTTCAGGCTCAGGATTTTTATTTTACTTTAAGCCTTAAGTTTGTCAGGTTTTATGTGTTCACTCCATATTTAGAACAAGTAGTGTTCGTTACTTGATTTTCAGACATTTTATTTTTTTAAATGTTAATGAATACAGCGGGTAAAATAAGTATTGAACACGTCACCATTTTTCTTAGTAAATATGTTACTAGAGGTGCTAATGACATGAAATTTTCACCAGATGTCAGTAACAACCCAAATAACTTCATTTCTGGGCATTTATGGTTTGATTTCTTTGTATGTATGGATCACTTGGGTTGTTACTGACATCTGGTGAAAATTTCATGTCATTAGCACCTCTAGTAATATATTTACTAAGAAAAATGGTGACGTGTTCAATACTTATTTTACCCGCTGTAAAGCAGACCATCACTCGGCTATATTTAGACACTTAGAAGGACGTGTAGTCAAAGCACTGACCTGTGTTTTGCCGAGGAGCGAGTAGGCCCGCTGGACCTTGGTGTAGTGCAAAATATCAAAGTGCTTACAAGTCTTTGACAGGGCGACATCAAGCTGTTCCTGGAGACAGAAATAGATAAGCGACAAAGGAAAAGAAAAAGGGAGATTATCAACATTGTCGGGGATCGAGGCACATGTGAAAATGTAGAGCTTTCAGGCCAAAGGCAGGTAACTGGGAGAGGATGTGGGTGAAATTATAACCAAGTATGAGACAAAAAGATAAAACAAGGGTAAAAAAAGGCAAATGAATTTGTAATTGGGAAGTGAAGGAATGTGTATCGACTTTGACACACTAAGCTGAGCTCATAGAGTAAAAGATCAAATGTTTTGCATCATTCAATATTTTATTAAGCCTTAGATGTAAAACTGCAACTGACTGTGAAGCAAAGACTGGGATTGATGTACCAAGGACATTAGACCAGTTTTAAATAGTTAGATTTAAAGACATTCTTGTAATACTTTGAATGTTTAAGTGAACTTGTTGGATTTTGGGCGTTATTAAAGTTATTCAAAAATTATTTCCTTTGGAGATTATCTCTTTTGTTTTTGTTTTGTTCTATTTCAGTCCACTTTTTGTAAAAATGTCCGTCCATCCATCGGTTTTCAGGTCGCGGGGGCAGCAGCCTAAGCAGAGAAGCCCAGACTTCCCTCTACCCAGCCACTTGGGCCAGCTCSTCRGGGGGAATCCCAAGGCGTTCCCAGGCCAGCTGAGAAACATAGTCCCTCCAGCGTGTCCTGGGTCTTCCACTGGGCCTCCTCCCAGTGGGACGTGCCCGGAACACCTCGTCAGGGAGGTGTCCAGGAGGCATCCTAACCAGATGCCCGAGCCACCTCAACTGGCTCCTCTCAACGTGGAGGAGCAGCAGCTCTACTCTGAGTCCCTCCCGGATGACCGAGCTTCTCACCCTATCTCTAAGGGAGAGCCCCGACTATGGGATAAATCTTGTGCCAGCAGGAATTGAATTTGAATTGCTCAGATTTAATCTGAATGTGCATAATTTGAAATTGAATGCACTGGTTTGAAAATAAATTTCACTAAATTGAAACAGAATTTAATGATTTGAAACTGAATTTAAAGTTTTGAATTTGAATGAATTTGCTTTGAAACTGTATTTTGGTCTATTAAAAATTCAGTTTGACTACTTTCAATTTCAGTTCCAAAATTCAGATTTTTGTGTCACACATCCTGGTCCTTGAGAAAGCCAGCCAGAGTAATCAAACACAGATSCTCAGATTTACGTTTCACTTTGGTGAAGTTTCCCTTCTATAATGTAACAGTTGAAGCAATCCACGGTAAAAGTGACAAAAACAAAGTTATTTTATTGCAATGATTAATTTTATCTGTATTTAGAAAGGGTTACATTTCCATCCCGTCATGGATCAGTCAGCAGCAGTATCTGATCAATGTGTGATCCATGATTTGATGTAAATGTAGCATTTTCTACATGCCCCGATCCGGAGGCGGCACCCTACCCTTTTCTGACTCAAGACCATGATCTCGGATTTGGAGGCACTGATCCTCATCCCGGCTGCTTCACACTCGGCTGTGAACTGCTCCAGTGAGAGCTGGAGATCACAGTCTGATAATGAAATCAATAGGACCACATCATTCGCATAAAGCAAAGATGGGATCCTGAGGTCACCAAAACTGATCCCCTCAACAATCCGTTCTATGTTTTTTATGGACTTTTATGGACAGAAATTCTTTCCATAAAAGTTATGAACAGAATCAGTGACAAAGGGCAACCTTGGCGGAGTCCAACTCTCACTGGAAACGAGTCCGATTTACTACCGGAAATGTGGACAAAATATAAATGTATGTATAAATGTACCAAACCATTTTAAGGCCAGATTAAAATTGATCCGCTCCAACTCAAGGGTTGAACCAGTGTTGTGTCGACACATATCGTACAACCAAGAACAGAAAATCATTTTATTGTATCTTTAGACTTCTTTTTAGCTGCCTGTAACAAAAACACAAAACAAGTTCATGACTTTTCTTTGTTGCATATATCAAAAATGCAACAAGGTATGACATTCTTACAGGGATAAAAATATGATCTTTTATTCACCAACGAGGTTGTTTCCAAAGAGCTATTTGCAGAAAACATAACCTATTCAGGCATTGTGTGTTCAAAAGAAGGAGAAAAATAAACTTCAACTTTAACCTCAAGTAACAAAGTGGCTAAAGATATAGTTTTACATTAATTCATTGCTCAGTTAACAGTTTACAACACCGTTCCATCCTTTGGGTGTATGTGCCTTTTATGCTTAAATGATTTAGAGGTCAGTGTTAAGCAGCTTAACGAAAAATAAATGAATATAAACAAATAAATAATTAAAGCCTTTAAAACTGGCTGGGTACAAGGACTGGAACAAACCCCAGAGACTTCTATATGCTAAAAGCAATTTAGATTGGACTGTGCTTTATTCAAGTGTTTACCTTTATGATTTAGAGGGTTCTGCATTGCTTGATCACTGGTTCAAGATAATAAGTAAACAAACAACCTTTGCAAATGACGTTGCATCATATGCATGCTTGCATGGTATCTCGCTCGTGTGCAGACAAAACTGTACCCAATTATTCCACTGGAGCACAGCGGCTGTGGTGAAGGTATAATTGCTTCTCCATTATCATTTATCACAAACATCAAGACACAACCAGAGATGAAACAAATATAATTTACTGCGCTTGCACACTCACAATATTGACTTTCTGATTGTGTCAATAACTCACGGACCTAGAACAACAGAACTGAACTATCAAAATGTCAAAATGGGGTAAAATTTGCCTTTTTCAAYTGAAAGCCTTTGAAAATACACAGGATAAAACAAGATATTACACACTCCTCAAACTGTTTACATTGGTATCGTCGCCAGATAATAGAATTAGAGATTAAAAAAAGAAAAACACATACCTCTATCTGCTCAAGAGTGTCTTGTAGTTTAGAATTCAGTTCACTGTGGAATAAAGGAACAGCACAATTATTATTTGACATGGATTATAGAAACAGCTGACAGTCATTTTCATTGTTTATCAGCTATCGAAAAAAATGTCAAAACATCAAAGGGGGTAACATGCAAAATCGATTTTTTGAGCTTTATWTCATGTTATAAAGTCATTCCCTTGACAAAAACACGCCCAGTGTTGCTTTGACTCATTCATGCATGTTTGAAAAATCCTTGAATCTCCTGTAAATATGTGGGGCTTTCTAAACTCTTTCTGGTACTTCCTAAACTCTTTCTGGTACAAAGCCAGCCTATATACACAAAACACCTCCCTGGTGCTCAGTCTACCACACAGAGCACCCCTCTCTTGAGGCATTGTTGTTAAGATGTCCTGAAGTGGGAGCGTTGGAAACGGTAGGAGGTTCTTAAAGAGACAGGGGCCAATTTCAAAGCATTTAAATAGGCTATGATAATTTTCATAAAAAATTAAAGTAACYGTTATTTGATTGTGGTARATATTGAATTATGTGCCTTGAAAATACATAAATCCACCCTCCCCATACTAATTATATTGTATGTTCTGGGAAGATATTAACTATATTAAAATGCACACTGGGGAATATTATTTCCATGAGCACCCTGGTTACTKACATTACTTTGCAGATGATCTGTAAAATGTCCTGATCAAGCGCTTTTTTGATGTGCCATTAAGTCCTTGGGCCCTTAAATTAAAAACCAGGCTTTCGTGGCGCTGCGTTAATTTAAAGCTGCTCAGAATTTACACCCGAGTTCAACAAGGCTGCAACTCATCACTGCTCCTGTGTGGGGTTTTTTATGAACAGAATTTCTAGGCATACTGTAGCTGTAATCATAACAATTTCCAACACTGATATCTTGACATTATGCCCATTTGCTTTTTTTTCCACTGTTGCTACTTTTGCCTTGAAATGGACTTCTGAAGAATAAGTAGCATGAAAAATGAGTTCTAATCTTGTGTGTGCAGCTGTGTTCATTTTTTTCCCTTAGCAAAGGGATCACCATTGTGCCTCACCACAAATCCTGGCTTCTTAAAACAAAAATTCTGAAATTAAATTTTTAAGCTTAAATACGCTAAACATGGCCAACCTTATCTGAACAAAACACAAACCTGTAGTGGCTTGAACTGTCGTTTAACAGCAGGAAGGTTACGGTTTAAATTTTGGCTGAGGCCTTTCAGCAGCGAGAGTTCTTACTCTTCCTGTTCCACTGTTTATTTGTTTTGGATACATGAGTTTCCTCCCAATTCATGTTAGACAAACTGAGGGTTTTGCTCAGTTGTTCACTTTATGCTAGCCCTGTGATGGACTTGTTATGAATTTAAGGGGAACCTGCTTTGTGCCATGTGACAGCTGGGATAGCCTACAACCCTGAACTTACTAAAGGAGGTATATAAATGCACAAATTAACATGTATGTGGGCCAACTCGACCCCGTTACCTCATCACTTAATCAGTTTATCAACCAGAAGGTTTTTTTTTTTTTTTGCTATTTAACCAGGCCATTGAGATCACAGATCTCTTTTTCAATGGAGGCTTGGGCCTGAAGGCAACCTATTGTACATGTTTTTGGGGTACCTCTTCCATGAAGAAGGCAAACTCAACTATTTGTTTTTGTGAGCTTTTTACCCCCAACAGTATTTTCTCTTTGTTTACCATTCAGTCCAGATTGCCAGAATGCATGTTCAGCTTAACCAAAGCTTTTTCCTGCACGTCTATTCTCATCTACAACAGGTGTCCAAGCCTTTTGGCCAGACTGCTCACTCCTCACCTCCATTACCCTGCCAGTACATTCTTGAATTCTACAATATCCTTTTCCGTATTTTTCCTTGGGAAGCTGTTTAACCTGGCTAATGCCTTCACCGCTCTTCACCTCCCCTTTTTCTGCCTGACACAATTTGTTTTTTTAAACCTGAATTATTGCCAACACTTTTGAAGCCATTCTTAGTGTGTGTGATGCGGTTTGGATCTATCTRTATGCTGAATCTCAACAAATATAATTGTTTTATTCAAATAGTTTGATGTTAACTACACATTTTTATAGTTAACTTTACTGTCTTAACATGAAAGTCATAAGGTGTCAATGAATCCTCTGTGGTGGCTCAGATTTTGCCTCATCCAAGTGAAGAGTTGAATGGTACCAACAGCAGAATTTATGACTGTTTTGCAGACCCCAAGACACTAATGTCGGTTCCCTTGTGACTCCCCCACACAACATTCATAAAGGCCCTCTGTTCAACTGTTTTCTGCCTCTGACCCAGCTTTGTTTGCATGTTTCATCAGGTCAGCTTGCTCTTATGCTGTGCCTTGTGGGTCTGCAGATGTCCAAAGGAAAAAGAAAGTCCTTAACAAACTGTTAATGGAGCATCTTGGCTTCAGCTGGTGGATAGAGTTATGTTAGGGAATAAGAAAAAAATTAGAAATGAGACGAGTCCRATGTGTAGTTTGCAATAAATGGGAAACAAAACAAGAGTTAATTGCCCTTTTGTATCTCCTTGTGGAAGTATTTATGCTCATAAGACATAGCTGAGTGACAGCAGAGTGACAGTTAAGTAGTGAGTACTAAACACGACCAGTATTTCCCACTGCTAACAAACTGCACAAAACGTTCTTAGCTACAATATGAAAAGACTTGCCAAAGCCAGCATCCTTAAGGGACAGTCAACCAAAAATAAATAAATAAATAAATAAATAAATAAATAAATAAATAAATAAATAAATAAATAAACAGAGAAGTTAAAAAGCTGGCTCCACCACACAGGACTGAATCGATCAAATTCAGGTCCACACTACTGAGGCATCACATCTGAATGTTAACAGGAAAGGCCCAGGAGTGCACAAAGCAAAGACTTACAGTCCTGGCAACCAGAACATGGAGATGCACCAAAGGAGCTCAGACCAAGTGGATAAATGACCTCCTGTTCATAACAGATCCTTTTAGTTTGTCCCAACTCAGCAGTTTAGTAGAGGGACTGGAACTGGACCACAAACAGAACAGTAACAAGGCACCATTGGGAGGAAGAACAAAAAAGATAGGAACTATTACAACAGAGATAAAAAAAAAAAAATGAGGAACACCAACAACTTGGAATTAACAGCGCTCAACATGGCCAGGAACAAATGGATAAACCAAAATACACACATTAAAGAAAATAGACTTCATTTAGACAAGAACATTGAGCTGACATCACACTTTGATTATCTTTGAACAAAGCCTCTACAGCTGGATCTAAAAAGAAAAGGGAAAAACAGGGTATGTTTTTGTTTATCCTAACATTTATACAGTAACTACACCTACCACCAAAAAAMCTGACTTACATCTTGCTGCATTAACGTGCAGAAAAGTACTAAATCGGTATCTTTCTTGTAAATATTCTCAAGCAATATCCAGACCACCAAACTTTTCCAAAACAATGTTTGTGTTTTTGAAGAAAGCAACTGAAGGTCAACTTAAACCTAAAATCTGAGGTCACCTTCTAATCTTTTTAGCTCCTGTATTAAGACCCAACTCTTAGTCACAGGGTTCAGTGTGAATTCTTGCTTGTACAGATGCAGCTCCTTCCTAATCCCAGCACCCCTCTGTGATCAGAAAGAATGCATAAATAACATATGAGAAGAAAAAAACTAATTAACACACTGTTCCTAGATAGAAATTAGATTTTTTTTTTAATTATTATTATTAGTGTTGGCAATTGGAGCTCCGAAGAGCTTTGAGGCTAGTCCTTCCACACTGATATGCTGACTCAATGAACAGCCATGAATGTACCATGTTTTAGAGGGTGTACGTATTAAGATGATGGCTGTGTCCAAATTCAGGGGCTGCACCATTCAATTGACCCAACCAATCGGTCAACATGAGCCGGGTCCTTTGTTGACAGCGAAGACCAGAAAAAAGCCGATGTGAATTTGGGTGGTCTAGTCTTCAGCTAGCCTTCGAGAAGCCTTCAATTACGACACCTTTCAGTGCAGTGAAGTAATCGGACAACAAAGAAGGATGCAGCCCCTGAATTTAGACACAGCCAGTGAGAACAGCTTTTTTGTTGCAGTGGTGTTTAGGCCTCCACATACTCCATTTGAACTGCTGAAATCGGCCGGAGTTGCTTGACAAAAATTGAGTCATTTTGTTTGCAGCTTGGAATCTTCCATCCCTTCTTGTCACAACCTGTTGTGAGAATATCTGCTTATGCTGACAATGCTCGGACGATGCATTTTGTTTCAACTACTCGCTTCCAGAATCCCATTGTTGTACCCGAAAGCAGACATTTATAAAAACAGTAAAATTATCAAAAACGCATGGATAAAAATGACACAGACGTTGTGCACAGAGTAATCTGTCAGCCACAAACTGTGACAATTAAAATGGGACAGATTTGTGGACAAAATAATGGAGCATATCTGAGTTTTGTTTTTTCCCCAGTGTAGACTCCAGCAGGAAGAAACCCTGTGAAGTGGCGTATACCGCAGCGGGAGGGTTTTCCTAGGAGCTCAACATCTCAGGGGCATCAAAAAGCATAAAAGGTGTGAGCAGAAATTAACGTATAACAACCACATGATGGCGTGTCGACTGTTCTGTGTCAAATCGAGTATACTGGGCCCTTTAGCCAGTGCTATTCAGCAGGTGGGCAGAAAACAATAAGACAATGTTAGTTGTCTATATTAGAAAACTAGAACAAATACTAAAAAACATCAGTAATATATAAAATATTTTTATTTAGATACAAACCTTAATTTGCAGCTTACATAAAACGTAGCAAGACTTAAAAATGTACTAATAATCAGTTTTCACATTCTTGAATTATGACAGAAACAGTGAGGTCAGAGTGACCTTTCAGTTCATCTCCTAATCTAAATGAGAATTGGTGCCAAAAATGAAAAAAAAATTCCCTAATGGCATTCCAAGCATTTGATGAGAAAATGAATGAATGGACGGAGAGAAATACAACCCCAAACTTAAAGTCTTCCAGTCACAGCTCTTCATTTTTTTATTAACGCGATTATTTTCACACTGACAGCCTTCCTGACAGGGCTGAGTGCAGGATTTCTGAGTGAGCAACAACTAAATTTAAGGCTTTGCCAAAGGTGGCAGGTAACCTTCTTAAATCTGGCACTTATGGTGAAATTTCCACCACTGGCCGTGACACAATTATTGTTTCCCAGAGCTTCAGAGGGGAGTGACTGCAAAGATGAAGAAGTAGGCTACATCAAACTGGAGCAGCAATTCCAACTAATAAAGTATCCAAAAGAAGCTCAAAAATAATTTGGCAAAAGAGACGAATAATGACAAAAATTATTACTGTTGCTGCTTCATCAACAATGAGTACATCTATCGTTTTTTTAATGAGGGCATTTATTGAGCATCAACATGAACATGCAACTTTATTAATGATAATTGAATTAATCAGAGAAAACAAATGCAATATATTCACGAGTCAACAGCAAGTCACGGTTTAAGAAAACAGCAGGATGATTATTTCTCACTACGGCAATCACCTGTGCATAATATTTACTTATCATTTATAATTCTGCAGCTGTCAATCAAACGGGATTATAATAAAAATGGCTTTGCTGTATTTTCTGTTTGTTATAAAGATGCAYTGATTAAAATTTACTACAACTGATAAATCCATTGTTTGCCATCTGGTCTTTATGAAAAATGTGTTYAAATTTTGTATAGATTTAGTTTTGTTTTTTGTTTTTTTACTTTCAGTGGTTTTAACATCTATTTCTTTTTAAAAACTTTCTGCCAAGAGCTTGGCTGAAAAAGAAATACAATATAAGCTACATTATAGCCATGGCATGTTCTATAGCTTCACACATAAATCATTGACTCATTTTTCTATTTTCAAATTAAATTATACCTCGTAAAGAGAAGATTGTAAAGACTTACGAGTTTATTATGTTAGATATGGGAGAACAGTAAAACAACCAGACGACAGTGATGTTTGTTTTTCTCAAATGTTCGGAGATATCGCTTGTGACTTCACCAAAGGTTATCTGGTGTATCACTGTTTCACCAGCTGTACGTCATGCTTCACTGGACGTCTGCCAGAGTCTCTAAATCTTGTAAATGGATGCTTTCTCAATGGGGGATTAACAGTAATTTTCTTGAACTGGAAGCGGAAGATGCATACAGAACAAGTTATCTTAAAAGAAAACTAAGACGGCTGCAAGAAAATACTAAAATGTCCTTGATCAGGCTTTGCGTTCATTGTTTCCCCACCAGGCTAAAACCTATCTGACAATGTCTGCAGATGGAAAAATGTTTTAAAAACTGTCTCGACATCATAGCCAAAGAAGCAGAGCAGCAGTGAGGAAATGAAGGAATCAATCCCTCGGTGAGAGTTCTCTAAATAGATCAATTAGGTTCCAACCTTGAGAAACAGAGGGTAAAAAACAAAAGCGTCTGGTGCCCTTCGATCTGCCTTTCAAGAAAAACACAATTTCAAAGAAGACCAACATCCAAAGTGTATTCTACCTGAGCGGAACTGAAATTAGATTATTCCAGACTGGTATAACTCAGAAAGATCAGATTTCTATCGTAAATTTCTCCATCCAGCCAGAAAAATAAGTCCAAGACTTCTCCCACTTGGACACAGCTAAATCAGAGTATCAATCTGTTTACACTGTACCTGATGCAGCTGTAGTGTTTGAAGGTGCTGGCAGCCTTTTGACATTCCAGACAGAGCTGGATTGCACCTGGATAGTCTTCCTCCTGAATGAAGAAAACAGAAAGATAATTTGGTGTCACTTCCAAAAAAATACAAGATTTCCAAAGAGGTTTAATGGAAAAAAAACTAAGTCAGATTAAATAACACTACATTAAAAGAATACTTCAGCAAACAAATAAAAAGTACGCTATGTGTGATGTCTTCTTTGRATCTTGTTCTAATATAAACACATGTTCTGTATCTGAAAAGAGTTGTCAYAGCAGAGTTTGTCCTGGGAGGCGTACAGATTTGTACAGTTGTCAGATACATTTCACACGCTACAGCTGACCTTCACAACAGATACAGGCTTGTCAAAGGAGCTAGTATTKYTGCTGATTTTGCTTTTGATGCCAAATCTTCCCTGATGTTTGACCTTTCGAGTCAATTATGAATTTCTCTGTATGTACGCGTGTGCATTTGTAGGGATTATATTACCTCAAGCATCTCGCTCAGTCTTACGTCTGTTCTTTGCTGAGAGATAAAGAAAAAAGAAAAAGAGAATATGAACACATCTTATTGTTACTGCATATGTCCCACTTGTAGTGTGACTGTGGGAATGTTTGAAACAGAATCGACACTTGAGAAAAACTAAAGCTACATAATGGTTATATCTCAATGTACAGCAGACTACACTGAACGAAGATGGAGATGGATGTCAGGGAGTTMTAAAACTGTAATGCAAAAAAATAGTTTCCAGAATGTAAGAATATTTCATCTTTTTAAAACATGTGTTAACTTTACCAGGGTCTTGATGGTCCTCAGAGACTTGAGCAGACCTGTCAGCAGTTGTCGCCTCCTCTGATTGGCTAGCAGACCCAGGCTGGCCTCTGTGAACCCCTCCTTTGCACCTCGTAGTTGTCTTCGCAAAAAAAAAAAGTCCAAGATGACATTTAAATTTTTATTATTTTAAAGACAATTGAAAGCCCTGTCACACTAGACAACTTATGCCAACTTAAGAAGCATTTTATTGTATATATTTGATCGATCTGTTCGAATTACATTGTGTACAGGCCAAAAAAAGCTTCCTATTGATTTTTTCTGTTCCATCTTCAATATAGATGTCTTTAAAATGTTCATAAATTGGTATAAGTTGTCTAGTGTGATGGGGCCTTTATAGTCAAGCATTATATGGAGAGTTGAATAACAAGAAGAAGACGTAATTATGTGGCGTTTAGTTTAATAAGAGAACGCAGCTCTGGCAGACATAACCAAACGATTCTGACTTGGACTGTTGCAACAGCTACACACTACAAAAGCAAATGTTATAAATTGTTTTTAGCTGCCTAAAAATGAAGATCATATATTTCAAAAATGTTTTTAAATAACTGAGTATCAAAGCATTTTAGCTGAACTTTTAAGGCCCCTGAAAGTTTACTTGTGGTTGGATCTGACAAATACCTCTCTGTTCTACAGCTGGTTAATTAGTGTAATGTAGAAAGTGAGGCTCTCTGTTAAATCCTGCCTTCAGTCTAACCTCTCTCGTCGCTTCAGTTACTCTGCCATCTTTGTGCGTTAGGTTAATTTTGTTTCTTTCATTTCACTCATGCATATTGATCTTTTACTTTAATTAAATTAGGTTTAATAAATTACTCAATAACTTTTACATCTGATGATTCTCACTTTTGCTGTGGTTATAAAGACTGGGGGGTCCAGATTTCATATTGCATCCCAAGTGAGAATCAAATCTCTARAATTCAGCTGGTCTTTCTTAAGAAAGCATGACAGGGCTTGAAAGAGAATAGAGGGCTTTTTGGGCCAGGCCACATGCTGCGCAGCTTCAATGCTTTCAGGAGTCACGGTTGCGTTTGGACTTGTGGCGAGATGAACTTGCACTGAATGCCACTGCCCTGCTCTGTCACCACATTGCAGAACCATTTCTGCTGTGCTATGAAAGAGAGCTGAGAAGCATCTATTTCAACAGAAGGAAACTACAGTAATGGGGGGAAATTATCATGGTTATGAGACAAGCACTTAGTACTCAGACACAGTTTGAGGAACTATTTCAGGGAGTCGGTYGCAAGTTAGAGAACATCATTACCTCCTTGCATTAGTGCAAATGACTGCTGCCAGCTGCAGGTTGGTCTGCAAGGCCGTCACTCTCTCCAYCTCCTGTGAATGTAGATAATGGTTTGAAACACAGATTATAACCATTAAAACGAAGCAGCATTGTGTATTTATATTATTATTAGATAGATGCAAGATARGGCTCCATTTCCAAGGCAACTCATCTCCCCTATAACATTGCAAAGACGCAATTGGCAATTGTCACAGCTTTATCAGAGTGTTTTGTTTTGTTTTTGTTTTTTTTTTGTGCGTGTGTGTGTGAATGAGTCTGCTGTCAGCTGATAAATGTTATGGTAAGGGATCAATTTCCACTGCCAAATTTAGAACTTTAGAGTTCAAGAGGATATTGTTCAAAACAGAGATTCAAAGAAAACCTTCCATTCTTTAGAGCTGTGACATTTAAAGGAGCGTCACTGAGCGCTCTGCTCTCAGAGTTCAGCAATTATCTCACTTCATTGACCTCTGCCGAGCACAAGTACATCCTCGCACAACACAGGGCTGACATTTCCAGCATCCTTTGTGCTTTTATTTTCTTGATCTGCCAGATGTCATGCCTGAGGTGCGAGAAGCTGGTTGTTGTTGTCCTTTTTTTTATCCCAACATTATATCAACCCTTTCAAAAAGAGGGCCCATTGTTCCAACTAAAATAAATTCCTTATAACATCGTCTGATGTTTGCCAGCAGAATATGGTCTGAGGAAATTCAGCTTTCACGGTAATAAAGACAACAACAACAGCAACAGTAAAAAGCAGCACTTCAGCTGCAGGCAAACCAATCTAACCTCATGATCTTGAGTGCTGATGACGATCTTGATCAGTCCCGAGAAATATTTCTAAGAGRTCAGTATATCAAAAGTTTTCTCTAAAGATACAATAGGGAAACGATGTTCCATAAAAATAAAAKTAAAGAAAGCTTCAAGCAGGTAAAACTTTTAATCAAGTTGAATATACAACATGAACTTCTTACATTTCTTTTTACCTATACCTGTAAGTAGTCTCATGTAAAGTATCTGTTCCTTTATTCAAGAAATAATGTTATTTGCTGGTAAAAATTAAATTTGATGCTTGGATGTCCACAGGCTTTTTTGTTTGTTTAAATGGAGTATTACGTATTCTCCAGGCACATAGTTCAGTTCTTTACTATAATCAACTATGTTACCTTGAGTTATTTTGAAAACACTGTATTTATCAAAAAGAAAATTGACTTTGCATCATAGCCTTGAAATTAACCACTTTCTTTTTAAGAACCTCCTACCATTTCTGACTCTTCCACTTCAGCATTTCTTACAACAATGCTTTGGGAGACACTTAAGAACCACAGCAGCATTTGAATGACATTTTTTTTTATCATAATAAAACTAAAAGACGGCCTAAGAACTGGTGGCCACACAACTTACCAAGATCAGCTGGAAAAATAATTTAATAAACTGAATCCAGCTGATGGAATCTCATACTGTGAGCATGGAGTTTCATCTTCAGTTTAATGAGCCTCTCTGCTATATCTAAAGGTTCACACTGAAGGTGCACAAGCCATTTAAGCTACAGGAGTCAGTTTTGCAACTGAAATCTTAAATCTTTTAATACTTAAAACTTCAAAAGGATTAAGCATTAATATCAATCAAAGTCTGACATTCATACTGTACCAATAATGCAAACTAGTAAATAGACAGTGAAATTTTACTCAAATGCAAATTTAGCTTTCAGTCTCCAACAGGAGCCATTTCCCTCCAAGCAAACCCACATTATGTTAGGCAATCTCTATTCAAACCGTCATTACCAATGCACAGCAGTTAAAAAAAACAATGATCTCACCATAAAAGYCAGAAACATACAGGGTTAATATGTGCACAGAGACATACTGGAAAAGGAAAAGATAACTCAAATACTCAAGCATATGGAAGCATACACAAACACACAGCCATCGAGACACAGGTTTTGAACATGATGAGGGCTCCGATTTTTGCCGGAGGCTCCAAAGTGTTGTTCCATCACAGCTTCGAGGTGTCTACCCTGTCTGCAAGGKACGCTTAAACTAAGAGACAGACGGTTGAATTAGTTTAGCCTGTGTGAAAATAGACATGGTAACTGAACAGTGGTGGGCTATAATGTTTGGTTAGACGGGTTTTAACAACCAGTTTTGAACAGTCATCYCTTATGGACATGACTGCAATAACCTATAAAGATGGTAAGTCATAGGGGAGCTTTTTTTACAGCCTCCATTATTCATGTATTCATAAGAGGTCCACGCTGTGACCCTTCKGCACATTAACTATGCACATCTTTTTGTTACTCAACCTGCCTTTAGATTAAAAAGACGCTTCTGCTTGGGCTCTCCCTCACTTACTTTGTGGTATTTAAGCCATTAGAAAGTAAAACTCAGTGTCATTTAGGTCACATGGTGGCAGGGTCTGACTAACAACTACTTTCAGTTGAATGTGTTTCTA
Source organism: Austrofundulus limnaeus (assembly GCF_001266775.1). Lineage (NCBI taxonomy): Eukaryota > Metazoa > Chordata > Actinopteri > Cyprinodontiformes > Rivulidae > Austrofundulus > Austrofundulus limnaeus. Next base: position 85,566 of record NW_013953228.1, read on the forward strand.
TTTCCACGTTACCTTCCAGTRCACTGGACATCTCTACACATTAAACACCTTTTCACATTCTTTCCCAGTTTACTATAAACGAAAGGTGATCCCGTGTGTTTGATTGATCCATCCATCCACCCATAAAAAACAGCAAAAAACACAGATTTGGACAAATTTATCGTTTATATTAATACTGTAGTGAACACCAGTGTAATTTATGATCTGGTTGATTTTAAAATTCTGTTGATGTATGAAGCTCATTGCAATGCATTACCTTCTGCAATACAATTGTATTTTACTAAGAGGATAAGTGTTTATAACTTGAAAGGATTTGAGATGTTTGTTTTATCCAAAATTAGAACAAGCTTGAAAGAGAGATGTACTTCAGTTCAGGGTATCAAATTTTGGAATAGTTTAGCGAAGGACTTCAAAATTACTGGCACAATTCATTCATTAGAAGAAGGGTCAAAACTTGGTTTTTGAATAGATATGGGCAGTCTATGTTTGGGTAATTTACTTTTGTTTTGTTTTTTTCTCAGCTGTTCATTGGAATGTAAAATAGTAGTTTTTTGTTGATGTGTATTTTGTCACTTTTTTGTAAGTATTTTGATATATAGATTTTTTTAAATTGAGGGCAGATATAAGTATCTTTTCTTCTGTCTGCTCCTTTTCATTTAATGATGTTG
>NW_013953228.1:86243-93634 GCF_001266775.1 Austrofundulus limnaeus
CAAATATATATTTGGTCTCATGGATGAGATTAATTTATTTACACTTTATTTCTTAAACAGTTGCAAGTTTAGCTTGTTGCCTAAAACCACAAGTTTGGTTTGACAAACTATTTTAATTCACATCCTGACTGGTTTTATGAATAAAAACATGACTACTTCCCCTCGATTCCCCTCATCCGTGGATGGTGGGCAATATCCTATAACCATAGCTCCCAAAGTTCAATCTGATAGCATCAAAATTATCTAATTTAAAAAAAAAAAACAGAACAAGAATTGATATGAGTTGAGAGAGAGAAGAAAAAGAAGCAATTATCAAACACAGCAAACATAACTAATATGCTTCGTAATTAAATTTAGCAGCTGATATGCACTGCCCAGCAAAAAAAAATTTTATAAAAAAATAAAAAGTCTCCATCTGGATTTAACTAAGCAAACAGGCACGCCAATAGAAAAGAACTGCAGGAATTTTCATGTTTCAGTTGGCTGCTAGTTACTCAACCATAATCAATGCAATGAATAGAATGTCATTCCTGAATAAACACTGGAAACACTGTTACTCTGTTTTTGAAAGGTCAAATTATTGGTTGGCCTCAAGCAAACAAAAACAGGAAGACTAACACGCTAATAAAACCATCTGCACAACACTCTTTAAACCTGGAAGGTAAGAGGTGAACTATCACTTTTAAAGAAATGTATGAGGAAAACTGAAATGATAGTGATGAGATGTCAAACTTTTGCATTGTTTTCTTTTTTTTTCTTTAATTAATCAGATCTTAGTTTAGCTGTTGTGTATATAAACAAAAGAAATGAGGTCAGAAGTATTGTCATGTACAAATAGGGTTTCCATCAATCTTCCTTAATGACAGAGGTGTGTTAAAAATGACAGAAAGTCAGAATTAATCAAGAGAATTTATACACTGGGATTAGGCTAAAAAAATAGAAAAACAAGTCTGGACAGAAATCAATGCAGTAAACTCAAACTTTGAAACAATAACAAAAGCAAATAAAGCAGATTTAATAGAATATTGCTTTCATTTCGTTTTGTTTTTATTCTTCTTTTATTCAGCAACCAGGTAGTGTACTTCTAAGGACGGTTTTAAGCCTGGAATTGAAGCAGAAATCGTACCTTGACATAAGCAGGCTGTTTCTCCAGAATGAGATCAGCGACCTTTTTGGAAACCTACGGAGAAGGGGGGGGGAAAAGGCAGAGTAAAAATATAACACATGATAATAAAAACGGAGAGCAAAAGAACATTTTGATGTTCCTCCTAGATGTCGCTCCACAGAAACAGCTTGGACACTGTAATCTTCCTGTGAGGATGGAGCAAGAATAACAATCATGGTGCCTGTATTGAAAGTATCAAATGGCCAAAACCTTTTTAAAAAGTGTCTTTCTTTCTCAGTGTGATTTCATTCACAATCCTCCTCAACTAAAAATCTTGTTTCTTTAAGAGGGGTCTCTGCAACCTTTGTTCCTGCTGTGCTTTATAAAGTTCCCCCAGCTACCATTGTCCTTTTTTACCAGTTCGATCCATATATGCTCTGACATTGTAATTATATGAAGAGCTTGTGTCCTGCTTATCAAATAGGCAGGCGTTGTGAAATGAGCACGAGACCCCCTGTTAGGCTTGACGTGAGCTTCGTAGAAGATGGAAAAAGCAGGAGAACACAGAGGAACAGTGAAACCTCATTGAACTGTAGCTTTGCACAAACAAGGTCACGCTGAACTCATTTGTTAAAACATCTCCTTCACAATAAATCCAAGTATTAGTTGGAATGATGCTGATACGCGTCACATTCTGAAATATGCCAATTCCTTTTCATTTTGGCTAACAAATTCTATCAAGCTGATGTTAAAAATTCAARTTTTTACAAATACATCAAGTGATGTATTTGGATATTGCTGTCTTACTAAAGCCATCCAGCCAAAAATCTTTCTCTAATGAACCATTGTTGAGGAGTATCTGTGTTCCACAAACCAAGGAGTCTTCTGAGAGGAAAAGGTCTCTTCAAAGTAGCGCGGGAGGCTGTTATATCTGTTAGTATGCAGCAGATGAAGGCAGAGGTGGGGATGACATTTCAACATGTGTTAAGACTTGAGCAGATGGRAAATGTGGCTTAGCAAACAAGCTGCTCAGTAAATTGGTTTTTGCCGTTAAAAAGGTAAATTTTTCAAACAAATACAAAAATATATCTGCACTTCTAAAACGAGCATATTTTGAGGTAAAGGAAATAGTGGACAAATGAAAGCATAAAAAGCATTTAGACTCACAGAAGTGACAAAGGTGTGTTAAAATAATGCCACATCGCCACCTATTGGTGCTTAACCACTTTCACTAGGAAGCTTTAAAAAGAGCAAAAACCGTGTAAATACATTTAAAGCAGCTGTGAATAATTTAACACTACCTAAGTCAAAAGGTTAAAGAAATTCATTTGGCGCTTGCCCTCACACGCACAGACCCACAAACTCTTCATATTTCTATTCTTAGTGGAGCATTGTATTGACTTCCAATTTCTTCTGCAGCTGAACCCTAACCAATAGATGCCTAACCCTAACGTGAACTAAACTCACAACTTAGTCCTAAATTTAAATTTAAATTTTAAAAAATGGTGTTTCACTGTATTAAGACTGGACTCAGAAACAGTTACGACAAGCTGTCAGATTATTGAACTCTACACAATACTGCAGCAACCCTCATTTGTGACAATAAATAAGTTMATGCTGCTGCAGCATGTGACTGACTTGTGTTACTTATTACCTGTGCAATAATCTGCTACACTACCTGTGCAATATATGTTATGTGCAGTATATGCCATGTGCAATACAATCATGATCTAACACTGTGCAGTGCTCATACTTTACTCACCCTACCTGCACCATTACATTTTATTATATTGCTCAACATATTTCACTTTTTCTTTGTAAATATTATATTTAATTTCTATTTTTTGCTTCTATTACTTCTTGTTTTTTACAGCAGGTTGAATGGTTTTCCTAATCCTAAGAATTTCATTGCATTGTTGACTTATGTTAACCTGCATATGACAATAAACCAATCCTGAAACCCGAAATTTGGTCCTAAAAGGAATACCAGGCCTGACAAGGTAGGTGATTATGCAAGAAAAGGTTCTTTTAAAAAAGGAGCACGTACACACACTAAACTAACATTAATTTAATGTTTAAAATTAACATTAAGCTGCAACACAAAAAAATTATATAGARTCCAATCCAAAAACTAATTGGAAAAGAAAAAAACAGAGTCTGAAAATACTTGATTTACCTTGGAAAAATGTAGTCACAACAATGATAAAGTTTTAGCCTGAGTATTTGCACAGCTTTGCATTATAAAAATATTTAGTTGCTTTTAGCAAGAACTAGAAAAATGTTAGAGCCAATTATACCTTAACTGGCACTAACTAGGCTCAAAAGTAGTTAAAAGTTTGCTGGTTTATAGATCTGTCACAGAAAAGTAAACTGAAGAATGAAGGTTTGACCTCTACTAAGCAGTAAACTAAACACAAACAAATGACATTATTGGGGGGAAATTTGTCAGAATTTTTACAAATTAACTGCATGCTTGCATCACTTTGAATTCTTTTTAACATGCACTATGTTTTTGCACAACGTAAAATCCTTCCCATCCCGATTTTTACATACGGAGGCGTCCGGGCAAGGTTTGCACAAAGATTGCATAAGCAATTTTAACATTTTAAGAAACTGATCAGAGGGACAGAATTCATTACCCCTGCAGAAGCTACAATCCTCTTAGCTCTCAAGTTTCATTTTAGACCTTTATTATGGTTACTTCTAGGGGGTTTGGGAACAGCTGGGTAACGCTTATGGTGGTCTGAAATATAAGCCAACAATTGTAAGAAATATAAAATCAGTGAGAATTTTTAGCAAAACCTTGGAGACTTTTAAGCCAATTAACCCTAAGATGAGATTTATAGGACTGTGGCAGAGAATCACAATTGCTCTCCACCAGACAATGATTCACATCGAGACAATTTAATGCTAATGCGAGTCAACACGCTGGTTCATCCTCCTCACGCAGCAGCAGCAGGGGAGAAAATGGTAAACACAGGCTGAAGTACATATGGTGCAAACTGTTAGTATCTTTCCRATTCTCATCTCAAGTGTTCCAAATAGCAGGCGCATGTGATCATGATGACGCTGAGCTGCTTTTTTTTAATTTTTTTTTTGTATTTATTTTAGTGTGAAGTGGCTGATAGAAGTGCTGCGTGAGGAGACCCTCCACATCAGCTACGAGAAGAAGAGGTCGTCACAGGGCGGCCCGATGCTGCGAATCTAAAAGCACTATTATTGCTTCCTCTGAGGGATATAGTCTGTATAACATCAGCTGCTGGGTGGGGGGATCACCATTAGTCTGATAAACTACAATCCTCACACATGATTTCACAACCAAAATATGTAACATCTTGACTCTATGTTTTTTCTTCTGTTTTTGGCTCTACACTGCCAAACAACTTCAGATGAAAAAAAGGAGGGGAAGAAAAAAACAGCAGCTTGTATAACCCGGCTCCATTAGCATATTTCTAACTTTATCCTGCATCTCATACGAAGCGCATAAGATTGATTTTAGTGCCAAACAAGTCCTAGAACTCATCATACAGAGCCAAGTCAGAGCATTAAATCAATCACACGGCCTCCCTGTTCCTCCAACTGGGCTGTTTAGCTGATACAAAACAAACTTTTTTAATAAGCTTAGTTCACTTTTTCTTGAGGCACCCACATAAATTTAAGTCTTTGTTTCAAAATACCATGTCCACTACTTTGTCCTGGAGGTATATAAATGATCCCCACAGCGTTTAAATATTAACAGATGGGTAAAACTCTAATTAATGACATAAAATCAACAAAGAAGTCATCTCAGACTAAGCTGCATTTGGGGAAATTATAAAAACACAGTAATTTCCTGGTAAACATTTTAAAAAGGTCAGACTAATGTATATCTTCAATATGTAGGCATAGTTTTATACAATGTTAGATTCCACATTGAGCTTATTTGCTAAAGCTAGACTCACAAAAAAAAGAAATGGACAGTATTACCTCTGTATGAACAATGGCAACGGGCCGAAGCAAATTACAAACATTTTGGAACCGACCCTCCATGAAGAGGTTTGGGTTTTCACGTTGTCGAATATAACTGCAGTAGATATCGTTCTTTATGCCTTAAAGTGCCTGTGACATCAAATTTTTGTTAAAAATATGAATGCATTTGTGCTGCCGCAATAAACAAATGCTAGCTAACTAGAGGAAATAGAAGCCATAGCAGGTTCCACAGGACAGCATTGCCAAGGTGCTAAACTCTTGGTTTGACAAAAATAAAAAGACGTACCATTTTTCTGTTATTGTTGTATAAGATTTAAATAAAATATCCATCCATTTTTTTGTATTTCAATATCAGTTTATGAAACGAAAAACAAATTACCAAACAGTGCATGGACCTTCAAAACATTCTTTAGGTTTATATTTTGAACATTTCCTTTAATGTGTAGGATTTTGTCAATTCTTTTAGCAGAAATTGAGATAATCACTAATGACAATAATAAAAAAAACATGTCATCATTTCAGACAAAGACCTTGTTTTATTATTTTTACCTTATAAAAAGCTGTTTATATCTCCATGGTCGCGGGTCGCCACACAGGCAGCCGCCATCTTGCACCGTCATCTTGTCTACGAAGGCTCATGAAGGACAAACTGCGGTGGCGGCGTCAAAAACGGTTTTAGTTGTAATACTATAAATGTAATATTTGTTTTCTGTCATTGTAGTTTTACTTATTAAAGCTCATAATCTTACCACTTGAAACATCACTAGCCCTGAAGCTGCTTGTAGACATCGCGGTTGGAATTATCAAAGGTTTTTGACACCTGAGAGACACCGTAGCAACTCCTTTGCGTTTGGAAGCGGGGGTGGGGGTGGGGGGAGGACCAGGGAGGATGATTCAACCACTCAACCACTAGATGTCACTGAAAACAACAAATCCTACACACTGTGCCTTTAAGGGACCCATAGATAATTTAATTTATCGCACATTTTTCAATTTAGATAGCTGCCTAGATCCTATTACACTACAATATGCCTTAATTTAAAACTGAAAACCTAATAAAAAACTGTTAAAACTTAAAAGGTCAAGCTAAAGAAGATGATTGAACTTCTCATTAAAAAGCTTTATACTTTATGACTCGTGTGATAATGAATGTAAGAACAAACAGATCAAGGCCTACAGGCCCAATGATGACACATTTGTATGGCCAGAAAAGTTGGCTGACAATATTCTGCCTTTCAGAGCCCTGAATCCTTTCCCCCAACCCATGAGATGCCTGCAGGCCGAGTGCCAGAAAAAGAAAGGAAACAAGAGACTTCCACTCTCTTTCAGAGAGGAAACGCGTGAGAGCGCTCGTGTAGTCTTAAGGCCGGTTGAACTTGCAGGCCTTAAGCCTGAACCATGCCACAGGGCAGAAAGTCTGAAGCATCCTCGCAACTAAACGTGCAGCTCTGTGGGGCTGCTGCCAAAGCTGTCAAAGGAGGGGAAGTGGAGGAAAGGTGGCGTGTCGGAAACAGAGGAATGTCAAGTATACACGTGGTGAGGTGCAAAAAGAAACCAAGCTGAGGGAGAGAATGGTGACAAGTACGTAAAAGCTTCTGTGAGAAAGGTGAGGAAAAAGCTACACTGGATTGTAAGGGTTGCAGGAGCAGCCAGGAGGAAAATGCTGCTGCTGCTCCCACATGCTTCTAAAAATAGATTAAAAAAAACACATGCCAGCGCTTTGAATTTGCAAGTACCCAACTTGTCTCAATAACAAGTATTTTGAAAATGGCACTACTTTAGAAAAAAACTTTGGCATTGATGTTAGAGGACTGTGCTTCAAGAGCTCAGAAACAAACAACTGAATGTTATAAAGATCAGATGAAATCAGTCATTTAGTTTTGCCTGAGATATCCCTGTAAAGGAAAATAACATTTTTTAGAGCTGTCGAAGAGCATTTCGAGCTAAATAAGCTTCATAAGGTACTTCTGACTTTTCTAAGGTTTGAAGGATCACTGGGATTTAGAGCAATTTTTAGCAGTCTGTAATAAATTGCTAAGCGATTAGGAGCAAAAGCAAATTCATATTTTTTGCTAAGATAAGAAAAAGAAGCGTTTAAGAAGCTTTCCTTTGAGCTTTTGGTATTTGATTATATTAAAATCAATGTCTGCAATGTAGGGCAGTGTGAGAAGCTTTACACAGCTTTTATTATTTCCATGTTTGTAGAAAACTAATAAGATGAACTTCAAGGCAAAGTCAGCACAAATTTTTGAGAACGAAAACAACATTTGGCCTCATTTTTGGTCTATTTATGAGACCACACTGCCCTCAGTAAATG
>NW_013953228.1:93713-101813 GCF_001266775.1 Austrofundulus limnaeus
CTGTAAGTTCAGTGCATTTACCATTTACCATGGATGGATATCATTCCCTTATCAAAAACATACCCAGAGTGTTGCTTTGACTCATTCATGCATGTTTGAGAAATCCTTGAATCCCCTGTAGCCATGTGGAGCTGCCTAAACACTTGCTGGTACAAAGCACTGCCTATTTACACAATTCAATTCAATTACATTATACTTTATTGACCCAAAGGGAAATTACAATTCATAACAACCCATTCAAGAGAAAGACAAAACAAAAACAAAAACATGAATCACATACACTGGAGAACAGTTGCCTCGGGTCCTGCAGCCATAAAGAGAGACATCTTCAAAGTTGGAGAAAGTTTTTATAAGGTGTTTAAAACATTAGTGTGACAGGGCTTAAGTCAGTTGTGTTATTAAAATTCAACAGAATGTTCATTTTCGGCTCACTTAGACTCATTCTGATGCTTTGTCCTTAAACTAGTCTTCATGACCAAATATTTGCAGATCAACTTAGACTAAAAGTGCAATAGATAAAATCCCCACAGAACAGAATGACTGTTTGTCAACCTGAGATGATAGAAACTGTGGTTGTTGAATAGAACAAGAAGAAAAAGGCATGAGTTAAATATCACAGCAACTGTTCAGATTTAAACGCATTCATAATCTGACTCTTATAGCCAACATCAAAGCAAACCTCAGAAGATATTTAAATTGTATTTAAAGTCTTRAGAAAACCTAAATTTCAGTAAGGCACGATGTCTTACCCAGAGGCTGTATTTAACACAGATGATCAATTTGTCATCCATGTGAGGACAAAAGACATGAATGAGTCATCTTCAGCTCTAAATAAATCTATACATCGTCCTTCACTGTGACACTCGAAACATTTACTGCATGTTAATCACTACTTAGAGGAAATATTAGAATGTTTATTTGTTCAGTTTATTACCATATATCTGGGTGTCTTCTGTCTATACTTGCTATAAACTCCAAAAATCAAACAAGAACACAAATCTCTCTCACTCAGTGAGCACAAAGCTCATCTGAGCTCACACAAGACGACATTCTGACTCAAGTTTAACTTTAAACTTCTTAGATAAAGCTTGAATTGCTAATTGATAGGTTTTACTCCAACACAAAAAATAGGTATTGTTGTCATATTTAGCTATTTAAATGTTTATATGATTTGTTTTTTCCTGGGAAAAAAAATGGATGTTGGTTTGTTAATTTTACTTAACCTTTATTTAATATAGGTTATTTGGTTTATTTATGAATGAATTGATGAATGAATGATTTATTTATTCGGGACAGTGTGCAATTAAAACCTAATTTGATGCATTGCACAAGATTTAGCCTAAGGCTAATTTACATCTGTAGTCCCATCAAACAGTAAAAAACAAAACAACATCCAACAGTAAAATAGAAATAAGAGAGGGAAAAAAAACAGAAAAATAAAAATATAAAATAAAACATTTTGCAATTAAAAAATACATAAAAACCCCACCCCACACTCCAGTCCCAATTAAAAAGTTATATCACTAAACATTCAACAAAAACTCCACAACTCTCCCAAACCAAAAGCAAACTCTAAAATCGATTACCCAGTGCAACTCAGTGATTGCAACATTGGGTAGATTTAAAATACTTTTTAAGATTATTTTTAAAACTATGATGATGACTATGATGATAAAATACTCAATTGATTTTATAGAATTTAAATCTGCAATTCAGAAAGTAAACYCGAGAATAATCTATAAGATCCCAGTCACGTTGGGCTGTGCCAAAGACTAGAAGGCTCACTGAGGAGTCATTTCATTTCAATTTGTCAATACTTTCACCCCATACCTACTCGCTTAGAAGACAAGTGACAGATCCTGAGTCCATTATTTCTAAAGGAAAAAAAACAAATAATACCACAGACTTCCTGACATTCTGACACTTAGTTTTTAGTTCAACTAATTAAGAGAAAATTAACGTTTTGCTTCACCAGTTTTTTTTACCTCGGGACCAAACTCCTTTAGAATCTGGAAACAAAGATATTTTTATACAACAAATACCATATAGATAATGTGCATTTTCATATTTACTCATCACCTTTGATTAATGCGGGCAGTTAAATTTTGAGTCCACATAGAAGATGCCTAAAATGTTTTATTTCGCTGCATCTTTCAATCTTTAATCTTGTTAYGACTGAGGATATTTGTTGGCATTCCTGACTGTGTGAGAGTTAGTGACGGAGAAAACAGAGAAATACTCACTGCAGCCTGTTGTCTCTTCAGCTTGTCTCTGTACTCCTCCAGCTCCTGCAGGTTGAGCTCAGGAGGGAGCTTCTGTAATCGCACAGAACACAAACAAACAACCATAATATAGTCCACTTCCTCCAACATAGTGAATAACACCCCAGATAAATGTGTATAATTGCAGATTTTAAGAAATTACTAGTTTTGCACAACTGAATGCAAGCCTCTCAATACACCAAGCATTCAACTTTGTGAAAGAGCTCACAATAATCCCGGAACTAGAGTTGTGTCAAAGTTCTGCTGCTAAGGATCACAGCGGAGATTTCATTTATCTTGAAAAAGCTCCTTTTCACCCCTGAGTGTCTTAAGTTTTCAAAGAAATCTCACTATGAATTTCTGAGAACTAAAGCCTTTTAAAGCTAAAGATAGCTGCAACGCTTTGTTCCTCCTAAATAGAAAAGAAGCCCAAAGTTTACACGCTCTGCCGAATCACGAGTCAGGACAGTCAAGAAAGTAGAGCAGTGTTTACTTGTTTTATAAAAACATAAATTTACGTGACTCACCGGCAATTATGGTAATAAATTTACACATACATGAATATTTAATTGCCTAACTACATCCTAGTTAAGGACACCTCATGATACTGTAATTATCAATAAAATTATTATTGATAATAAGTGATCAGAACTGTATGCAGCAGATGATCTGAGTCCAGAGTTCTCAGTTTGAAACCTTCTGGAGCTCTTCTGCGTGACTCCAGGTGTGACAGAGTGTGGATGGTTGATTGTCTCTTTTGTGTCCCTNAGCCTGAAACTCTCAGACTGAAGAAGTCTCTTGGAGGAGAGACGAAACGTTTCATTAGAGAAGAACCCGTCCAGAAGACCTATACAGTTTTTTTCTTTTTGATTTTTTACCTGGATTACTGAGATGCATCAGGATACAGTAACTAAGTATTTGTACTTAGTTACTTTACAACTCTGTGTAATAATAATAATAATCTAAACTACAACTGGTTGAGAAAAAAAATTCCGACAACTGACTATGTTAAAAATATATATTTTTAATCAATCCCAGCCTGTAATTATATTGAAGGAACAACTGTATTTATGTACGAAAAAGTAACAGCTATGTAAAACTGAACAAGACATTCTCATTGTTTGTACTTTCAACAAGGCTGATGTTAATGAGCCTGACACACCGACTGGGTTCCATCACTGCTTCTTTTCCATAATCAATCTGGATCAATTGAAGACTGTAACGGACAAATTCATCTCAGGTAATAAAGACACTTAACCATGTTTTCCTGTCGTTGAAATGCCCCAAGAACGACTCAGAAAAATACTGCTTGTCTGGTAACTTATCTAATTGCCACAGGGCATCACCTCTGCATTAGATTTCCTTTATTAGTTTTCCGAGCCCAAACGAGGCTCATTAGCTGGCCCGCTCTAATTAGAGGACATATATCAGAGCACTCTAGGGTTTCTCACAAGGCATGCTGGGAAAAATGAAATGCCATTAATCAATCTGGCCTCCTGTTTAATGTTCTGAACAGTGGAAACAAATGAAATGCTGATTGAGTCAGTGACGCAGAGATGAAGTTTGTTTGATGAGCACTGAACAAAGAGTAAAAAGCAGTGAAGCATCGCAGATATACTTTTGTGAAGAAGTTTTCTAAACTCATCTGAAGTCATTAAGTAGCTTTTTGCACCGAAACTGCAATAAATTAGATCTTTTTACATTCAAGTTAATTAGCTGACTGATTGTATCTTAAATATCTCTTGATTTTTAGGGAGAAAAAAAGAAAAACTCTCACAAAAAAAGAAAATCAAGTGAAATTTGGTGCATACTTTTAAAAACTGCTTTGTTTTAATTGCTTGACAGAAGTTGGAAGAAGTCTCGCTCTTTACGGAGGGAAGACAAAAGCAGCTGGCAGCTTTGAATCAGAAGAGATTAAGTTTAGTGAAGAGAGCATAAGTCTAAGAGGAGCAGCGTGTGCTTTTCTTTGACAACTCCACAATTCAAACAGAGAGCTAAACCAGTTCAGGGTTTTTTTTCACCCCCAGCATCACAGACTACCAGAGCTTTCTGACACTTTCTGAAGTGTGTTTTCTTTATGGGCTGCAAAAACAAAAATCTAAAGAATATTATATTATTTTAGTGATTTTTTTCCTTTTTTCTTTGTACGTTTTAAAACTTCTTTAATGCAACAGTTTCCAACTGTTTATCAAAAGTTCAAATTTTTATTTTGATTAAAATAGTCAGCTAAGGTCAGCGAACTTTATTGGTCACTCTGAGTCTATTTAAAAGATTGGATTTTTAAGAAAAAATATGCACATCTTACAGCTATCAGTTAAATGATTTATGTCTTCAGTAACAGAATATTTGTGTCACCGGTCACCGACACTTTGTGACTTTGCCAAAGAGCCCTGTAGGCTTTTTCCCCAACCCCTGATGCGCTGGAGCTATTGAACAGTCAGGGCAAACGGGGGCTGTATTAACTTTGATCTGAATTGAGCGACTTTCATGGTCAATTTTACACGGACCGCTAGCTCTACGCATCAGTTCCCCACCCCCAAGCCTTTCAGCCATGAGGAAATTAGATTCCTTCTTTCGCTTGAGGATCTATGGCCGTGTGAAGACCAGTTACAGTTTGCCTCAATCTCCCATGACATCAACTCCGAAACACACAAAACACTTGGCACAAGATACAGTTGACCTTGTTTAACAATATTTGTGGAGGTCTTCCTTTCAGATATTCCCTGGCTGTTGCCAGAACTGAACCAATATGTATATATTATTTAAATACATAAACTTAACTGGATAAAGATTTACAAATGTAAAGACTTCCTAAGAGTGTGAAACCAAGATCATTTTATGAAGAGATGAGATAGAGTTATAACCGTCTTGGTTAAGTTTTGTAACTGGTTGTAGGTGCAGTCTGGCTCATGGGTTTTTGCGAAATTTCGTAACATGTTCAAACTTAAAGCATGAGTTGAGATGACTTTCAGTTTCCGCCACATCAAAGTTTTACCACGATGTTGGAGAGTTCCACTGAGTTAGAACCATTTTTGTGTTGGCCAACATTTAGCTTGGCCATCTTGTCAGTTTGATTCCAAAAATGAATAGATTGTAGATGTATTTCAGTACATCCAGTGTTTATAATATACACAATACAATAACAGTGTCTAATGAGTTTTGACGGACTTGCCATAGAGAGAACCCCTTTTAATTAGGACCTCCGCATGCAAAGCAGGGAGAAAAATCCACCAGCCGCCACTGGGTTTAAATGCTTATAACTCAAAAACTATTCAAAATAGAAGGTTTGGATTTTTGTTGTTGTTGTTGTTTAACTCTGGCTGTCCATCAGGCCCACCAATGAGATCCTTCTACCCGCTTTGGACCTCCACCCAGAACAATGAATCTGTTCTGGTGACTTCTGATTTCTGTTGCATTGGTGCGTTGCGTACATGCGGGCTGGGGTCACATTTGCTACCACTTTGCTGTATCTAGTTATCTTTTAGCTATCAGAACCCAAACTATTTAAAGTCATGTTGCAGATTGTCAATCGAGAAATATTATAAACAACCCCCACTGTTCAAAGATTTAAGACGACTCATCACACTGTAATGACACGGAGGCAGATGAGCGGATGGAGCGTGGCGGTTCCAACTGGTTCTCATCTCACAATACGAGGTGATTAGAGGCACAAAGGAGTGCATCCATGCAAAGCAAAATTAGGAGTCCAAAGCCAAGCTCTCGTGTCACCCAGAAGTCTTTCATTATCAGCCACCAAAAAAAGTTCCTCTTATTCAGATTGAATGTTATAAATTATCAAATGTACATTTAAGATCATTGTAATGATGGCTTTATAACAGATGGGGAAATACATTTTTAAAATCTTGCCTCCTTGAGAGCAAACATCAGGCTTGTTTCCTTGAGTGTAACTGGGCTGGATGTTGTTTGCAGCTAGAAATAAAAAGTGTTTTCACAGGTTGAAACCTGAGCCAGAAGATAGATGTTACATTTTATTTTGTCATTCATCAGACGTTGCCTTTCAAAGTGATTTGCAGGTGACTTAACACTAAATGCACCACGGGAGCATTTTAGGTTTGGCTCACATGCGCCAAACTAAGTTAGAATTACGACTGGAGACTGCAGCGTTAACGTTTTCATTGTGACCAAGTGGAAGGAAGAAAATCAATCTAAAAAAAACTTGCAGTGTGCGCTAGAATATGTTGTTGCCAAATAGAAATATGGTGCCAACAACAACAGTGACAAAGAAGCTGTTTGATCTGCAAAGACATGTGTCTCTCTTCTTTTTTTTACTAGTAAATAAACACAGCTGTGTTTTTCTAAAAGAGTATAAAGAGCCTCAAAACATCATGAATATAGTCTGCATTAATAAAAGATATTAAGGGTTTAAGACACAAGAGGCTTTATTGTTTTCAAAGGACGGAATTGTGATGACTTTTGAAAATTTATTTTGAAATTGAACGATCAGACAAACCAAAAACCATGTCATATGAGGACTTCTGTTATTTTTCGCTTTGATCAGGTGACGACTGCATTTTCTGTCTGTCAGTTTTGTTCTCAGGTCCTCTACAGAACTTAAGTTTTGTTTTTGAAAAGAAAAAAAAATCCACTCAGACTGAACCATTAAAAATGTGCAGATTGATTGTTTCAATGGGCCTGTCACATGTCTAATGAAGTGATGAAAAAGTTCTGTGTATTTGCATAAACCCACATCTCATTTAGGTAAGCCTCACATTCTGATTTGTGGCTTCAATCATTCGACTCTACGGTGACAACAATAAAGCAGAAGAATGTAGGGTCTCGCAGGATGCTGTATCCTCTGACAGTATGTGGTTCCATTTAAAGGGCTTGTGCAACGTAGAGTGTCTCCCAGAGGTTCTCTTGTTAAAGAGCTTTGGCAAGTGAGAGATGCAGTGGGGGAGACGTGCAAGTACGAAATTAATTAAAAATGCAAGAGAACATCATCAGAGTCTTTTTTCAAAGCAGGCACTCTCACGTTGTTCTCTGGTATGTGTCATAGGAAGTGCTTTTTCAAATACATCACAGCTGCTCTCATTTGTTACCAGCTGACCACACTCATTGTCCTCCTTTCTGATAGACACAGAGTGTAGCATCTCAACAATGCCAACATTTTTTTGTCTGTTGAAGAACTGCATGGTACTTCTCTGGTGAGTACTGAGCTCCTGGATGGATTCATGCCCAGAGGAATGGAAAACTCGAAAATCTCTGTATCTATCAGGTTGAGCATCTTCTTTTGTTCCTTTAAACTTCCTAAACTGGGCTCCTGAGGAATAACCTCTTTTTTTGACAAGTGTCACTCTTTCTCATGAGTTTTTGTGCCACTTCTCAAAGGATCCAAAAATAACCCTGTTAACGCTTTTAACTTTTTTTTTTTTTGTAAACTGCACATTATTTCTAAAATGATAACAGACTGTCAGATCCTACTGAAAATAAATGGTGATGTTTAATTTCTGGTAATTTAGTAAGAAGAACATTACAAGTTAACAAGGTATTACATTTATCAAATTAATCTAAACCTCCACTTTTTTGTCTTTTTCATATAGTTAGGATAATAAACATCATCTGACACCAAACATCTATTTTTCAGATGAAGAAGACTGTCCTGAATGGGATGGATATGATTCATTACAAGAGAAAAATGAGCAATTTTCTCTAAGGGGACCAACAGACTAATTTACAGTTACAAACTGATGCTAAATGGTTAAAAAGATACATTTACATGATGCATTTCTAGTTATAACCACTCAAAGCACTTTTGCAGTGCATGCCACATTTACCCACGTACACACACACACACACACACACACACACACACACACAC
>NW_013953228.1:102813-104732 GCF_001266775.1 Austrofundulus limnaeus
GTATAATGGTAGGGGAAACACTGTAGAGGATCCTATTTAGTAAACAGCAAACAAACTCTGCAAGAGAAAGAAGATATTACGAATCCATGGCCCAAAGGATGATAGGTAATTACTTTCCTCTTGACTGAGAGTCTCATTTCAGATGGTGTAGCAATACCAAGATAAATCTAATGAGATTTCACACCTTTCTTGTGTTGAGCAGACGCAATCCATCAATCCAGACCTCAATGATATGCATGCAGCTCAGTAGAAGTGTAAGAGACGGCAGCTCAGGTGAGAAAGAGCTTTATTCCTGCCAGTCAGACGGGGCTCAATGAGCAACAAACCATATTTATTCACATTTAAGATGCAGCGCGCTCCTTATCAAAGTCAGTGAAAAGCGGTGAGTTTGATGCAATCAGTTTTATAGTGGCGGGGCGTGGGAACTTAGGAGCAAGTCCCTGGCGTTTTAAAAGTGAGAGGCACGCAGTAACACGAGCTCTGACCTCCAGTTCATGTTGCACCATGTCGAAGGAGTCGCCGGAGAAGTAGATCTCCTCGATGCTGTTGATGATCTCCTGCTCTGCTTGGGGGTCGATGGGATGCTGCCTCAGCTCCCGCAACTCCTCCTGCAGGACAGATTGAGGAGGGATGAAATGTCTTACACATGCATTTTACACAGGGCACCTAAATGTTCCAGATGCTGAAATATCTGCATTTTCTGAAAAAAAAAAAAAAGACATCGCCAGCATCCTGTCATCCCAAAATGTTAGGCTAATACCACCTTCAGAAATGACGGAGTTGTAGCCATTTTGGTCAAACCTTGAAAATGTTTTGTGCTATCTCTTATGATATCACAAGGTGTCACTCAGAGTGATGTGTTGAGAAGACTGCTACAGTATTATTTCTATTTTAGGTCAATATCTGTAAGATTTACTTAATTAAATACATTATGGCATTTTTTTAATCAGCTGGCTGTGGCAGCTATCTTGAATCAGGATAAGCTCAAAAAACTTAAATCAGGCCAATTATTACTTTCTGCAGTTTCWTTAAAATTCATCCGGTGCTTTTTGAGATGTTTTGGTAAAAGACACAAAACACACACAGTCATGGGTAGAAACTTTACCACCAGCTTTTTCTCTTTCAGCAAGTGATAATAAAAAACAAAAAAGAKTCACTTTGCCAGATGAAAGAACAAAGAAATGATTGATTTTCGAATAACAGAAAGTGCTGAAGAGTTTGTGAATAAAAGTGAAGGTGAAAGACAAAGTGAGAAGACAACAGAATAAACAGACAGTAGAAAACAAGGGACAAAGAGAGGGGGTGTGAAGTGGTAAAAAAAAAAAAAAAAGTTAATCGCAGGCTTTAGGTGAAGATTGATGCTTGTTTCGCTGGACAGCTGTCAAGAGGGATGGCGGCCTGCCATGAGAGGAAAGACTAGAAGTCACGAATGACCTAAAGAAGAAAAAAAGAAGAAGGCGAAGATTTCCCTCATCTGAGAATCTCCGAGAAACATCAGAGCCTTATTGATTAACATGCTGTGAATCCGTCGAGGCTTATTGCTGCTGTGAGTCTTTTAGATGAAGGCGTTTTAAGCCCACATCCTCTTCTGAAGGCCTTAATGAGCCGACATGCAGTCGCATGTCGATATAACAGGGATGGAATGGCTGTAGTTTCGCAACTACGTATATCAGTAAAAGTCCATTTTAAAAGACTTTAAACAAGAATGCAGACACAAAGTCGTACCCTACTATTAACACTTCATTTGGGCTTTAATAATTTATATGAATATGAAGAACAGTGTTATCCTTAAAGGGGACCTGTTCTGCAAAAGTCACTTTTTAAAGGTTTTTTACTCAACTTTGGGTATGTACTTCTTAAAAAACAGTCTTCGGACCAAAAAAATGCACCCAGGGGCATATTTGCTGTAAGTAAATGTA
>NW_013953228.1:105732-127053 GCF_001266775.1 Austrofundulus limnaeus
GAATGAACATGGTCTGGATAGCCCACAGACATACCATAAAAATTTCTAGGACCCATTATTGGTCTCCTTTAAATGTCATACTGCTAAGATACTTAAGATAACATCAGAATAAAACATAGTGTCTTCGCTTTAAAAATAAATTAGACGGATATCTTTTAGTGACACTAATGCTGAGTCAAACCTTGAATTTGCATGGAATCAATGGAGCAGTTTATCAGCATATTAAAATGTAATGGCATAATAATCATCACCACAACAAATGTACTTTTTTTTCTACAGATGATGAAAATCAGTTGTGTGAATAGAGAACTTCAATCCCCCAAAAAACATTCAAGGACTTTCAAGGACAAGTGTAATTTTTGGCTGTTTTCACAAATTTTCCATGGTCTTGAAATACATTTTTTCAAATTCACAAACTTTCAAGGATTTCAAAGACCCGTGGGATCCCTGGATTCAATATGAACATAATTTGGTGCACCTGTAGACCATCTTTAGGTAARTAAACAGTCCTCTCAGGGTGGCTGAGGATCTGTCATTAGAGCAGTCATCCTTCAAAAAGTGAGCCAGAGGTTCGATTCCAACAGTCTGCATTTGTTTGAAGTGTGGGCCACCAAACTTTCATTGCCTCTATTGTATGCCCCATCTGTGTATGAATGGGGTCTAAAGGACTGAAATGCAATGATGCAATCAGGTTAGTTCTGTTGAGACAGAGWCGTGCTGTATGAATGTGTGTGTGGATTAGGGTTGGGCAAATTGTATTGTGTGCAATTAGTCATCAGTAAAACTGTCAACAATTAATATTTGCCACATTGCAATTACTGCAATTAGTGCCATGAGATGATGATGTGTTTTTGTGTACAACACACTATCWCTATGCTTGTGAACCCAATGGTGGAAGGCAGAATGGAGCAACTAACGCTAACCTTAACCCCACGAACATGTTTAATCACCTGAAATACTAAACCYGAGTACAAGAAAAGCTGGAAAATGTAGACCAAGGCCACAATGTCAACCACATGCAAGTGCAATTGCCATCCAATAATTGTCAACTTGATCATTATTAGCCAAATGCCACAAAGAATCTGGATACATTTTTATGTAAATATTGTCACATTGTAATAACATTGTAAATGAGAGCATAKATTGTGCTGTAAAGCACTTTAAGTAGCCTTGTTGGCTACTTATACAAGTACAGTCCATTTAACACTTAWCAATTTGTAAGGAGCTGTTACTTCTAAAACAAGCACGAGAGCGGTGGCAATATACAAGTGCAGAAATATTTTCAGCACACAACTGCTGAAGCATCAAACAGTCAATCAAAACAGTGAGTGAAGGTCAGACACAAAGGATGTCTTGCAGACATATTAGACTGAGGTATCAGCACTTGAGAATTTGATAGGAGTCACATTGTGGGTTTAATGAGGTTGGTTGGTCATATCATAAAATGAAAGTTGTTGAAATCCCTTGGTGTACTGTGTCTTGGGAAGCTTGTCATAGTGTGCACCTCTACACACAACACCTTGTGTCACCCTGCAGTGTCTCGGTGCATGGCATCACCCTGACTATGGGTTCACCCCATCATGCATTTGCTGCCATTGACACCAGTGCAGAAATGGTTGCGTTTGAATTAGGGGTGTAACGATACATTGATCCACATCAATTTATAAAGTAAATGATTCGATTACATCAAGGCAAAATGAAAACATTGATCCATATGGTCAGCATATGCCCAATGTGGATCATTATATCAATCGCAGACTTGAATCAAAATCAGATCATGACAGTGATAGAGAAACACTGTCATCATCCAAACAAATGGATATAATATTGTATCATGATGAAGCTGGTGATTTACACCCCTATTTTGAAGTGGTGCATAGACCAAAGACTAAAGAAATCAACTTTGAGCCAGTGTTAAATCCACAGGATGCCAAGAGATGATTACAACAGTTGTGGGATGATTTGCCACAGGAGATTATACAAAGTTGTATGCCTCTGTTCAGTACCAAATTGCCACTTTAAGGGGTGCCATTCCATTCTGACATGGGACCAGCAGGTTGCCTCACTGCCAGTTCCATTATCTTTCTGATCAAATATTAGTCATATCACCTTTCAACAACCAATCCATCTGAGAGTTAACTGTTTTTGTCCATGTTTGTGGAGAAATGCTGCAGTGTTATTTAGCTTTTTGCTTTAAAATATATCATCATCTAATAATAGAACGTACACCTACCTGCTATGCACCATTTATTTTTTCTTTTGCGGGGCTAAATAGAAGATTGGAACAAAGCAAAAGTGTGTGTTTTAGTATGTTTTTGGGTGTGCGTGGGYGCAGACTTTTAGGTGAGTTTGTGTTTGATTCAGGTAAGAGTGTAAACTGGAGCCCTCAGGGGAAATGTGTGGGTGAGTGCTTGAGATGGGGGGGGGGGGTAGGAGAGAGGTAGCAGATCATGCTTTGTTATCAGAAGGGGTGTGTGGGAAAATCAGCTTAGCTGAGAAGGAAAGTGAAAAAGGGGAGGGGGAAGGCTGGGGCGGATGAGTCATTCGTAGCCAAAAAGAAAAAAGAAAATGTACAACCGAGAGGAAAAAGACAGAGAAGCGAGCAATACAATAGTGTGTTTCCTGTGAAGCTACTCRGGTTAACTTTGGGAAATGTCCTTCTTTTCTCCCTCAGCTTCCCACTTGCAGAGAATGACTTGCAAAACCTGAAACATCTTTGAGTGAATGACTCATTGAGAGCCTACCTCGGGTTAAATAATTCCCTTCCTTCCCTGCGCTGCTGTGTGGGCACAAAACGAAACAGACCCCATGTGTGGGGAAAAAAAATCCAAACCATCAGGGAAGCTTTGATCAAATTTCACTTTGAAGAACGAGGGACAAACAAACCATCCTTCTTCCCCCACCACACCAGCCTTTTCCRCAAATTAACAAAACTGTTGTCTCATTGCACAAATTGGAAATCTGTTTGTGTCCAAAGTGCTGGATGTTTAACGGGCTTTATGAAAGAATCAAAGCAGATTTTTGTGGGAAACCCTGATTGAATGTGAAGGTAGGAAGACAAAAAAAAAAGACATCAAGGTGTGGACACAAAAGTGCTCAACAAAGGAATGTATAAACACCAACAAATCCAGAGAGATTCACAGAGAAAGGAAAAAAAGCAGAGCCAATCATCCCTAATTTAGAATCATCCATTAGGTGGGCAAATTAAAAACCTTCGGCTTGTAGTCAACGCTGAATATGTATGCAGGTTTAACTGGGTTTCTATTCTCATCTGCCACAGGGAAACGGTTTAACACGCTCRTCTTTTGGGACTTTAGGACATGATCACAGCAAACAGCACAATCTGGGCTTCAGAGCTGCTGTTAAAGGGATATTATTGAATTTTGTGCTTGGAAGTGTGCAACTATTATACCTTTCATTTAGCACCGTCTGTCRTTGACTGAAAAACAGTAGTGCTCTGCATCTGTGATGTTGAGCTGTCTTTGTTTTACTTTGGAAGGGGAATCTGGTGAATTAGTGGCCAGTCTACGTCTTAAACGAATAATTAATTCTGAAATAATTGTAATAATAAAAATTACAATACTTGAACTGAGCTGTGCACTTAGTCTTTCTATGTGTGTAAAATAAAAGCATGTCTTCCTCACTGTTCACTTTCTGTCTTTAGTCCAGCAGTTTTAGAAAATCTTTTTTTTTTTCAGGTGATGCAAAGTTAATCATGTTATAGATGTAGGAAGGGTGACCCCTGCTGGATGAAAAGGTAACAGCATGTCACTGCACTTRAAATACATTTATTATCACCAAGCACAAATATTTCAAACATGAGTTTTAAGAATTTTAGGAATCCCACAATTATCAACTTCCCTCAAAACAAAAAATAAATGAACAAAAATACTGCATCTCATTTTAGATGAAATTGAAAAAACCTTCAGCAACAAATTGAAAGAAATGAACCCATCTCTGCATCAGGAAAAACTGAATCAGCAGTCATCAATTTTTTTGTTTGTTTTTGTTTTTTGTCTGTTTGTAAAGTCAGAGATATAAGTATCTCTTGAACGTAGCTCAAAATTGCAAATATTTTCTAAAATGAATTGAATGACTCATTCATTTTGATAGTTCTGGAACAAAAATGTCCTGGGCTTGTGAAACAAAGAACAAGGACATCATCAAAACACATTTCACTCTTGCAAAACCCAAGAATGACTCATTGATGCCGATCAACGTATTTTTTTTAAATCAGCAACAACTTGAGTTTCTTGTAGCCATCCAGCTTCTCTCTGCATTAACTTCCTGTTACGGTTTAGACTGTTTTCAATTTGCATARATTCGTTTGTAGTGTTTAATAAGATTAGGATCAAGAGTTACTGATAATCATTTAAAAACAACCAGCCAACCAATAACATTGCAGAAGATGGTGCATGTTGTTTTCAAGTGTTGACCAAAACAACTACAACTCTCCTCTCTCAACAAAGATGATCTTATTCTAAATTTCTGACTTTAATTTCATCACTGATCTATTTATCTTATTCTTACTGTATCAGAGGAAGTAAAACAGCCCAAAAGAATTATTCAGATCAGTGTTTTTGCCATAAATTTTGTCATAATTTACTGATTACAGCAGGACAAATGAGCTAAGAACTAATAATCAAGCAGATGCCTGTGTTCAGCCACTTTAATGCCAACATAAACAAGTGCATTGATTGAAAATGTGCAAGACTCAGAGCTGAAGAGGTAAGAGAGTCAACACAAAGACAACTTAAAAATGGCAACTCAGAAAATGTGCCAAGTTGCAAAGATACAGATGCTTTAAACAAAAAGCACTGGAAATGCAAAAAATACAATAAAATAAAAAAGGTTGTTTGCTCTTACTGTGAACCCAGAAAGCAGATTAGGAAGGAGAGATTTAAAAAGGTAATTATAGCTTGTAGCTGTTTGAAGGGATTTAAATGAAAGAACGAACCAAAAAAAAAGATTACAGGCAGAGGGTCGTTTTTTTTTTTTTTTAGGTACAGAGCACATTGAGCGAGCGAAATGCATTTTGTATTTTTTCATAATGGCATTCCACAATAGCACAGCAATGCTGCCTCTATACTTGTGACTGCCTGACATCTGCAGTGCTCATAAAAGCCTCTTTCAAAGCTTTAAATAAAACTATTTAGTTTACCTGCAAAAAGCAAGTGGCCATTAATGCAACACGGGAGCAGAAACAAATGTGTCAAATTCAGATGGAGGACAAAACCTTGAAGTCAGAAACAGAACATGCAGCGTTGGTCCTGATGATGTTTCTTTTCTTATCCTTCATTTGCTGGCAGTTGAAAACAAATACAATACTTTGTAAAGGCATGAGGTCATCACTGATTTGTTTGTATTTTATTTCCAAGAAGCCAGACTGACTTGTGTTCCCGAAAATCATCTTGAGCAATATTTCATCAGGCTTTCTAAAGGTATTTCCGAGTTTTTCTCTGAACTTTTACTGCCCTTTTACTCATTTTCAGTCCAGAACGTTTTGGGGGGCGGGGTTTATTCATAAGCCCACATACTGTATCTCTGACCTGTGAATCATTCATTCAGGAAAAGCAGAGTTGTGTCCAAACAGAACAGGAATCGGTTTTAAGCTGGATTTTTGAGCTCTTTGTTACCAGCAGCTCAGCACAAGGACATCATTTGTTTCATTTTATTTTTACCTGACAATCTAAATAACACCAAAGATAACACAGTTTCATACATAAAAAAGTTTCTTAGTTCCAACAAGGTCCTTCTCAAAGATGATTAACTGAAGGACATTGCACCTCTCAGGTTTTGAGTGAGATTTGAGGTTTGTTTGTTTTTTGTTTGTTTGGGGTTTTTTTTTTTTCTGAAAGAGATGACTTTCAAATACTGGTAATCTACTGTTGATGTAATTGCTGAAAGGGTTCGGTTATAGAATTCGAGAGAAAATTTGTTAAAAGTCTTAAGAAAGACTATAAACCTTAAGAAAACCTGCAGCACTTTAATACCACTTTAAAAGATTAAGAGGTGGTCTGGCTGCTTTCAAGTGATGAATAAAGACATTAAAGACCAAGGTTTCCTTGGAGGAATGCAAATCGCCCGCTGCTGTTTTGGACAGAGATCATCTCATTGGGAAATGACTAAGGTGACACTGATAAATAAGAATAAAAAGGTTTCTGAGAGTATAATATGAATTTACACAAAACACATTTGGTTCAAAACGTACAAACAAAATGAGCTCAAATGAAAAATACATTGCGTCAAATGRTCAATGTATCCAAACCTCAACCTGAGTCTACACAGTGACTCAACAGCATCCTGACCTACATTAGCCCTCAGAGTTAGCCACATGTTGCTGTCAGCTCCTAAAGGATGATAAATGATTTGAATCAAAGGTTAAAACTGTGGGAAACAGCGAAAGATTTCCACTCAGTGAGCATCAGTGTCATTATAATACACAAAGACAAGCATATTGGTCTCACTCTCCTGCACCCAGCAGCATGTTAGGTCAGACRGTCATCCCTGCTGTGACAACAGTAATGGATTGTTCAGCAAAACTAAAAAATAAATAAATAACAGGAAGGACTGTGGGTGTGTTAAATCCCAGTCTGTGTAGGAAGTTTTTGATTTTCTTGTAAGCAGAGATGTCAAGCAGCAAAGTAGGTGAAGTTAAAGCACAAAATCGTCCAATAATAACMTGTTTCGGATTAACACACGACAACACGGGTGTTTGCAGTGCACACAGAACAATGAGCACACAGGTGAATCAGAGCAGCAATCCACACGTCATTATRTGAATTTGATAAAAACAAGAGTTGGTTTTGTTTTCTGCCTTAATAGAACAAAAGATAAACAGAGCAGGTGAGATAACATCTAATCACTTTGATCCAATTTTAACAAGGAAATTTTTCAGGCTTAAACCAAACGTGGTGTTTGATTACCGCACACACAGTTTTGTCATGCCATCTGACACCAAGGCCAAGGTAGAAAAACATCCTTTGAAAAATAAACGCCTCTTCAGAACCCCTCGTCTGCTTTTGTAAAGTTCCTGATTGTGTCTTCAGCAAATCAAAACAATTTMTTTGAAAATGTGACATCAAATTGATAAAAAAAAATACCAGTGTGAATGCTGGGTGCTGAAGGACTGTGCTGAAGTCTTCTGAAAACGCTGGTACGGCGCAAAAAGGTAGCTAAAAGTCTCTCAGCTTGACTTGYTTTTAACTCTCAAGTGAACTGACTGAAAAGGCACTCTGCTTCCAGTTCTACCTTCTGCAGTAGTTCTCCACCTCCACAGGAAATCCCACTCAAATACGAAACTACGCTAAATAAAAGCAGAGAGTTTAGAGGAGATCCGTTAAACATCCAGCCTGATTTCATGCAGCACTGAGAATGAGCGAGTTGGTCAGCTTCCAGAACGAGACGTTACTTTGAAGGTTACCACTAAAAGGCAAAGCCAAAGTAGAGCCAGGAGCTAGCAGTGCACTGGGGTAGCTTTAAGTGAAGCAATATGTAAAGCCACAGTGCAGTTTTGCTCTGTCAGAGCTTGACACCAAATTTGTACAGGTTCATAATGACAAAGGCTTGACTGGAAGTAAAAAATAAATAAAATTTAAAGGCCACTAGCAAAAATGTTAAAATGCTTTTATAGATTAGACATCACATCATCCTGTGAGCACTGACGTTGAACTTTTTAGGCTGAATTAACACATGTGCGTCTTTTCACTCTTCTGTAAACAACTGGATATGTTTGATGGGTTTATACTGACAGAAAGCAGAACAAAATGAAACAGCAACAGAACTGTCAAGTCATTCTGCTTTTATTCTTGTGTGTTTTTAACATCTTCAGTCTAGAGCTGCCAGGACTAAACAGAGAAAAATATTGTGTTTATTAATATTAGGAAGTATATTTAGCACAGAAGAGATTACAAAACTTTAAATTACAAACTTAAAATAATAAAAATATGAAAAGTACTATATACTTGTATTAAACTAAATAACTACAGGTGCAATGTTTCTGCCTAAATTAGCAGATAATGAGAAAAAGGAGTGAAATGTGTTGAAAACATTTACCTCATATGATTGATATAAAAAGCACCTCAGTATCAGTATATTTAAGGTAACATTGTTGTTTTAGTATTTTTTTTATTTGTAAGTATAAATTTAAAATTATACACAAGAATGTGGTCATATTAATCAATTGTTATGCAAATATTGTGTTAAACCTAATTATACTTCTGAATTTGGTGGATCTTATTGTTTATTGAACCAAGTTTTAAAAACTCATATTACTACTTAACGAATATCACACAAACAAATCATGCACAGATGTTTTCACACTGTCTGTATCGAAGAATTACACTGTAGACCCCAGTTTAGTATTTCAGCTGACAGCACAGTTCAAATGATTGTTCACAATGACCCCAAATATGTATAAACACAAAACCAGATCAGCTGTTTTTACTAAATTAACAGTATTCTAAGTTTATCAGCCTCGTAAACAAACATGGCAAACACAGGAGGCTTACCTTGCTTGGGATCCTCAGGTTCTCCACAGGACTCAGGTCTGACATGCTCTCTTGGGGACTTTTCAGGCCCTGTCCAAAACCAGAATCCAAAATTAAACCAAAATATTTGTTTATTCATGTGTAACCCTCCTCCTGTTTTGTCTCACGCAGCTATTCTCATCAGCAGACTACCGCATTCAGCAAAAAGGTGGAAGTGACAGGCAGATTTRTGAGAACGATATGAAAGTATCTTGTTGTGCCCGATAAAGTAGAGAAGCTAACATTACTGCAGGGCTGGTACAAGCCAGGGAGGACTTCCGCCCAGTTTTGTTGTGACCCCAGCAGCTGATGGACTCAAGCTAGAACGGTGTCAGAGTCGCTGCAAATAAAATAATTATATTTGTGCCAAACAAATACGTTGTACCTGCTAAATTGCTTGCATAACGCATTCTTCTCTTTGTAACAGCGCCCTTTATAGAGCAACACGAAAAGCTGTCACTTAGCCAGTTAGCTTCGCTAGCTAGCCGCTACCTGCAGCTGTCAGGGACAAATGGTCAGGATTTTTGTATTTTCAGACCTGGTTTGCTCACCTGACGGGCCATAAGAGACTTTATCTTCTGCATCGTAAAGTTAGCCTGTGTGAAAAGGGTAAGAAAACGGCGACAGCTTCAGTTTTGTCTTGTTGTCAGCTGTGAGCCTCTATGACTACGAGAAGGAAGCCATAGTTGACTATCACGTGACTGGAGAAACCAGGCGCTCATGGGAAATGTAGTTTTGTTTAGCCTTTGAACCTGAGAGCTTACCTGAAGGGGTTTCTCACAGATAACCCTTAAAATTTCCAGGTAAATTAAAAAAAATGGGTTGTTATATGTTTTTAAAGATTATAATTATAAATGTTTTAATTATTATACCATCTTTTATGCTGTAAAGCATGTTATAACGTTATTTTCCACTAGATGGCAGTAATAACACAACAGAGGAGACTGTTGTTTGTGCCTCTGTGTCACAAAATAAAAAGCACATACTGTATATATTTAAAAAATGTAATAAAACATGACAGTAAATTCAATGTTTGATGCCTATAGCTGTGTATAATTTCATTAAAACAACTTGCCATTAAAGGAATCATCATTATGCCATATTTGTATCATTTGTCTTTATTTCAGAGCTTTATTAAACACCGAGTAGATTTGCATAAGTTATTAAACATCGGTTTATAAGCATCAATGACAAAATAATATTTTGTAGCTCCATTTCTTTTTGCAAGTGATTCAGTTAAAAKCAACTGTCTAAGTTTATATYCATGCCTTTATAATGKGATAAAGTAAAGAAAAATGAAAAAGGAAAGGATTTGTTATTTATTCTGTACCGATGTATTTCCATGCCATAGGCTACTTTGTATGTTAGACTAATTTATGTAATCAAGTACACTGGATAAATTAAATAATTGAGTTTTATTATAACTGTACAGGTTAGTTTTCCATATTTAAGGCGCACGTATGAGTGATTACATCATGTTACCTTCCATGACTCAGTGTCATACTGTCATTTCTGCCAAGCTATTAGAACAGCATGGCTCTGTATTGTAAGGTGTTCCAAAACCGTTCCAAAAACAATGCACACAGAGTCATTGTGCCAGCTTTCATCCCCTCAGGTGAGCAGCATTTACAGGCAGCACAGGCTCACATCTAGTTCCTGGTTAGTGGTGCCTTTGGCTATTTCCCAGTCAAATGAAGGTGAGGCTGCTCTCCTTAGGTGACTTTACTCCACTGTTGTTTTTGGTAGGCAGTCATCCACTGTGAGGAGCCTCCCTTTAAGTATGCACCGAGATGAAACAGATGGCCTTTTGTACCCGGAGATGCCACCACAAAGACACATCACAGTCAGCTATAATTAGAGCTATAGACTCCTCGTTATGTAGAAGGGAGGCTTACCATATTATGTATTGATATGCATTGACATTTTTGTGCTAAATCTTGTTTGGATTATGAGCACACAAAAKACCTCAGCCRTTTTGTAATATGAAATTAAACTGAAATCTGTGCTTTCTTTCTAAAACCCTTTTCATGTGCACATACACACACAAGCACACACGTTCTCATTTTCTCATGACAAGGTGTCAGTGGGAGCAGGTGGAGGGCACTCTGCACATCCAGAACCGTCCGTCTGTTGCTGCCAGGMTCTGATTGTGCCAGGTACACGGTATACCAGCACACCAAATGCTGAAGGGAAAAAAAAACAAGCACCTCCGCTGCAATTTGGGAGAAATGAACGCAGATTTTTGTCAGAAAGGGAAATCAGAGCCAAGACATCTGATCAACACCGACGATGAATCAACAAAATACCTGTCAGCTTTGCTGTCTTCAGTTTATTTATTTATTTTTTATCTTCAAGATGAGTGAAAGAAAAAAGTGACCATTTCAAGCCTCTTTCAAAAAAGATAGACTAAGTAAAAAAAGACAAAATTGCAGATTAAATCACTTTTTCTGTGTTTGAYAGAAAGCAACAGGCAAATTTTCAAATGAATCACAGTAAACATATTTATCTTTGATAAAGTACAAATTAAACACACAAGAATTCAAACTGTACAACAATTTCTGATCATGTTTAAATGCGTGAGCAGGAAAAAAACGGTCAAGTAAGAAATAGAGACAAAGAAAAAAAATCTGCTGATAAATTTCCTTATTGTGAWCTAAACTGTTTTCTCCCCATCATGCTTAGTTTTGTTGTCCAAATCTTACCATTGACCAAAACAAGAACATTTAACCTTAAATGTGCTCCCAGATAAATGAATTTGCATGAAGCATGAAGAAATTTCTACCAAGAAAGCAGAACCTTGGGTTCTCTTTTCTGTAGTCATAATTACAGGAATAATATTTAGGARATAGATCAACAGATTTTTTTCCTACAGCCAGTTTGAAGTTCATAAAGGAATTAACAGTTTAAAACAAAACAGAGAAAAAGATTAATTTGTATAAAATTTCATCAGGATAATCCATGTACAATATTTACAATATAACTGATTTTGTATATATATACACAAGTAAGTAAATGCATTCATCATAACATATATCATCTAAAATAATATAAGGATTTTCAGTCTTGAATGGAAAAACAAATGTTCCAATTTCAAGCATGTTTCACATTTTTTATTTCAAAATTAGAAGGCAACAACTCTCTGTCCCAGACTCTCAATGGTAACAGTGCACATTCAGGTTTTGTGTTTTTTCATCCCATGTGCAAAAAAAAAAAAAAAGCTATTGGGCCACAACACCCACAGCTTCAGGCAAAGGGCTTGAGAGACTTAAAGCTACACAAAAAATAATTACAAAAAAATTTCAAGTGCAAAGACAGAGTTACACGTTTTCCATCACAGAAGCTACTTCAGCAAACTCTGACTGGGGGATTCAGGGACGTGTCGGATCACATCGTAGATGGTGGTGTGCATATCTTGAATCGACTCGAGTCGAGCAAGAGACCTGCACGACGCCTGGGGGGAAACATGTTGGAAAGTTAAAGAAAAACTGTATTTAAATGGGTTTCAAAGGTTCTGTTCTGAAAATAAATACCTGTGTAGATTCTGTTTTCCCAGGTATAGAAACAAACTCATAGATGCCAAAGTCTTCTTTTGCATCTTCATGGCCTGTTGGTGGACATTTTTTTAATTGTCAGACTACAGCAGTGTCTCATTTGAGCCTGAACAATATTACTGTAATATCATGACCCCATAGCAGCTTGACTGGCTTTTTAATGGAAATTAATTATTGTGACTTGACTTAAAATCTAAATTAAAAGTAGAGCCTCTAAATTTTGACTATTGTTTTCTTTAAAGTGCCTGTGCCATGTAAAATTCAAATCCAAAATGTCGAAGAAAACCTCTTTATAGTWAAGAAACTCAGCATAAATCTCGTGATTTACCCATTTTGTCATATAACTGGCATTTTTTTTGAGTTTGACTCAACCAAAGTGAAACAGGAAGTGACATCAAAGGGGAACTCTTGAAGAAAAGCAGCTCCCTTGTCTTTGTTTATTGAAACAATATTGTTTGAACTGTGACWCTTCTTCACCTCTCTGATAGTGACTCAAAATAATTTAAAGAAACACCAGATTCTTCTCTACTGTGTTGTCAGCCATTGTAGCAGCTCTTTGTTTACAAGCAATCAATCCCCTTTGACATCACTTCCTGTTACTTCAAATGCAAAAATCTCAACAACATTTCATCTTAGCAATGTGATTTTTGTTCCCAATTTTTGATTAATTTTATCTTTTCAAATATGCATTCATATTAATTACAAAAAAAATGATGTCACATGCACTTTAAATACAGGATTATTTTCTATTGTTGTATTGTAGGCATGTCAAAACCTCCCAGTGTTTTACCTGAACGATGTGGTTGTTTCTTCTCTGAAAATGGTCTGCAAAAAAAGGTAATTTAGCAATTGTTTCTAAGGTTCAAAAACATACTTTTCTGAGCTAAACACACTTACCTGTTGTAAATGTTCATGAGCACTGTTGATCCAAGAGCAAGAGAAAAATATAATTATTCATCAATCTCCAACTGGCATATTATTAAACACTTTGCCCGATTCAAATAGAGACGTTACTTTGCCCAGGTTACCTTCACTTTGACTAAAATTTGCAAGTTATTTACATTTCTGATTTCATCATGTGAGAACTTAATACAGAAAGCAGTATGTCAGGAATAAATACTTATTTTGTAGTTTTTATAGTCACGTGCCAGTATCTAACCTCGCTTAGGATGACATGTTCTCCTCAGGAAGACCAGCAGCATACAGCCGAAGAGAAACGAAGTGGAGACAAGAATGACCGCCAGCACAGACATAGAGCCACCATTCTGGGTGTGCTTTTCTTTTCCTGTCAGAAAACAACAATAGATGACGGGAAAACAAATGTTAGGCAAAGTGGATCTTCGCAGAACAGTTGGTTCACCATTTTGGTCGCAACTAAAATACTGAAGTAGTTATCAGGTTTGCCGGATTTCCATGAAAATTTGAATAGATATGGTCCTAATGAATCAATCTTTCACTCTYGCATAAGCTTTTAGCCTTGAATAGGGCAAATACTCGAAGTGGGAAATAAGGGCTTGGTGGGAAGTATACTATGCATCCTCCTGGGAATTACAGGAGCAGGTAAAAGAAAAACATCAACAGAGCCTCCCCATATAGCAGACAGGTGTGGGCCAGATCTGATGTCAAGGTGGCACTGCTGGATGACTCCTGGCATGACAAGTGGTTAGACCAGATGTGGGCCAGGTCTGGCAATGATGGCACCGTTTTTAAGATGGCATGCCACAACTGGCCCAGTTGTGGTTTGTTTTAGGTGCCCCATTTACATCTATGTCATGGCTGGCCTGGTTATGTTTTGGTTTATTTGATGTTGGCCCAACCATGGGCCACTCCTGGCAAACCACACCTGGGCCACCAAAGGGCCAGAACTGAGCCAGACAGATTTATGTGGGTCAGAAGTTCTATTCAAGATGGTTTTGTATCATAAAGGACAGGCAGTGGGTTAATGCTTCTTGGACACAAGCTGGGAATTGATTACTTCCTGTCAGGTCACCTGGGAGAGGGAGGTTGGTGTTGAAAGACCCCAAACCCTCAATGACACCAGGTTCTAACACAGATTATGCGTCCAAGTCAGGTCCTTTGCAACAGGGCAGGCAAACCAGGCAAAAACGTGTAGAATAGGTCGCCTTCACATCCAGGCCTCCCTTGCAAGAGATCTCTGATCTCAATGGGATTTGCCTGGTTAATAAATATTTAAAATAAATGCCTRAAGCCCAAAGCTGACCTGGAGCCTGCAGAAAACAACTGTTTGTTTTAAATGCAAAGATAAGCTGTGAGCATCCATTTAAACTCCATGGTGGTCAATAAGGGAAAGTGAAACAAAACTGTTATTGGAATCCCCATCAAGAGCCCCCCTCCCAAACTAAATATGAGGTCCACCAGGAGCCAAGAGAGGCTCACAGAACTAAAACAGACCATATCCTATTTGCCTAGGGCCCCTGCATGGTCCAAGTGCATCAATAAAAGTTTGCAGCAACTTATTGCTTGCTAGCTTTAGCTTTATAGCTTCATTTCTTTCTTAACTGTTTTTTTTTTGGTTAACCTACTACATATCATTTGGCTCTGTTGTCACTTTTATTTGTATCAATTATATCAATAAGCCTTTCTGTCTTTGGTGACCAAAGCTTTTCTTCAAACTGAGAGAAGCCTCATTATGGCTATTCAACTGGTGGCCTGTGGGCCTCATCCGGCCTGTAGGTAACTTCAGTCCAGCCCGCAAATGAGTTTAAAAAATAATAAATGATCACTTCATTAAATATAATACTAGATTTGAAAAAAATAAATGAATAATTAAATGTGGCAAAATAAACAAATTTAAAAGATGATACTTGTTCTTTTACATAATGCAGTTTTCCTTAACCATTATCAGGCCACACCCCCTGCACACCTCAAGCCCTGGATGTCTGGCCCGAGCTTTGAGTAACTGCARCCCCCTGAACAATTTAGTTGAATAGCTCCACCTTATATTGTTTTAACCAATGGGGAAGCTCCACTTCACAATAAGATATAAATCTTAATTCTAACAAAACTACAATAGAATAAATTTCAAAGTGCAACACTTCACTGAAAATTAAACCTACAAAAAAGCAGGAAAATAAAACAGGAACTGAAGTCTGACCTGAACCACGGTTGAGTTTTGAATCATTGCTGGTATCTGCTGTAATAATCAGTGTGTCATCTCAGTATCACCAGGACAACATATTAACGTTGCATTCAGCACACAGAAACTCCACATGCTATAAAACTTAGTCAATAAACACAACAGCTGTCATCCACTGTTTGCTTTCCCAGCCACTGAACTCTAAAACAGACTGCAGGGCTCTGAAACCTAACAACCGAGATAGGTGCGTAGATTTTATGTTATAGTCATAAAGTGCTTGTTTAGAATAATGTTCCAGATGAAGTATTTTTTCAACAGAACTGTTCTTAGAACTCAGACGAGCCTCGTCCCTGTAAGAATCGCCTCCTCTTCTCTTAAAGCCTAGCAGTTCTGCTGTTGGCACGGTGTGTTGTTTAYCATGTTTATCACAGAGGATTACCAAAAACCTGCCCACGCTCTGCTCCCGGTRCCATTTTCCACCCTCTACCCACCTGTTCCAATGTTGGCTGCCACCAGAGTGAACTGGGTCTCGTCCTGTTTCTGCGTCACGTTGTTGAAAGCCCGGCACAGGTAGTCTTCGGACTGTGCCAGCCTGTAAAGCTGCACCTCCAGCCGTGTTCCCTCGGTGACCACCTCCGTGTCRTTGTGGTTCTTGTAGATCCAGACGCAGCTGTTTGGCGGGTTGGAGTCAGCCTGGCACTCAAGGAAGACCAGCTCGCCGGGGTTGATGGTGAACACCTTCCCTGTCCGAAGACCCTGGTCCGTGTTCACCTCCAGATTGTAGGGGCCATCTGCGGGTGGGTCAGAAAGACGTAATGTTGATTATCTCACATTTTATGCATATTCATTGGGATTTTGTTTGCCAATGACATTATTGCATGTTGTCTTTTACACTAAAGCATTGGTTTCCGAAGTTGAGCTGATCTTAGAAGATCAGACTCAGACCTACTAAGATCATATCACAAAGATAGGCACCATTTTCCTTAGGTAGGCTACACCCGCTTTGGATGTTATCACCCATGAAATGGATGTTATTAATCGTTAGCAGGCCCATGGAATGGCTTCAGAATGTCCCGACTGTGGCTCCTATGTGTTCTCCGTCCCATAGAATGGACTGACAACATCAGAACCGGCTGGTTATGATGAGGCATAAAGCCACTAAGGTTTTTTATGCAAGAGGCATAAAACTAGGTTTTTATGCAATCTGCTTAATATGAGGCATAAAGTCAGTAAGGTTAATTTTAGAGAAAATGGTCATGGGTAGAGTGCTGGACCAGAGAGCAGGAGAACCAGGATCAAGACCAGGCATGGGCAGCAAGAACCCCACCCTGGACAAAAAGCTCATCAAAAAATGTTTTGGTTATTTACACATTCAATGTCATTGACATATTAACCCACTAGGGGGCACTGTCGGGATGGACTGAATCCATTCTATGGGACTGATAACCGCCAAGAACGTCAATTTTAATGGACCGATAACATCAGAATCCGCTGAGGTAGTGAAGCTACCTTGTGCTGATAATGTGGCTGACCATGATTTTGTTGAATTTTTTTTTTTCAAAAGGAAACAAAAAATATCTACAAAATCCTGGTCTAGCAACCAGTTTTATGACAAAAATGTTGCATACAACTGTAGAGTTGCAGACATGCACATCGACATCTTTTGCCTGCAGGGGAAACATGCATGTTCCTGCTCAGGTTTGATTTGATTTGATTTGATTTGTTTATTAACAGGAAAAGATTATTAAAAATCAAGCCTGACTCAGCATAATTGCTGTTTTACAGCAGGTTCCTGTTCTGCAGCACATAAAACACTCAGAAATACAGCATCACAATCACATCATTATACACCATAGACACAAAGACAAACAAGCATACCAAATTTCAGGAAGGCAGCATTTGCAAAATAAGACATCTAAACATGAGCACAACAAAAAGTGTCCAGCAGAAGGCAGACAAGATTCTTCTTAAAGGGCTGTAGTTTTGAAATGGACTTCATGTTTTGAGGAATGTCATTCCATGCTTTAGTATAAACATAGAAGAAAGACCTCTGGCCGTAACAGTTTTTAAAAGTTGGTAATATCAGTTGTCCTTTTGTAACAGATCTAGTTGAATGACGACTTCCAGAATTTGATTTGGGCAGCAATGCACAGAGAGTTCCATAACTGGCACCTTGGAAGATCTGAAAATATAAATTAATACCACTATACAAAACATAATTCTGAAAAGTCAAGGCATCAGACAATGAAAGAACTGTACAGTGATGAGTCCAACCAGGAAGTTTTTTATGAATTTTGTAGGCCCTGTTGTAGAGCCTAACTATGGGTTCTAAGATTTAATTTGTTGTTAGAGACCAAACAGGTAAACAGTACGACATGGTTGAGAGTATAATGGCATGAAGATAGATATTTGAAACAGAAGATGTCAGATTGGATCAAATTTTTGAATAAATGTATAATTTCTGTTTCAACTTAGTGGTWAAGACTTGTACATGATCACGATAAGTCAAATGAGAATCCAAAGCAATTCCAAGATATTTGTAGGTAGTGAAAATATCCAGGGTTTGTTTTTAAACAAAACTTTTTTAAAAGTGAGTTGATTTGTTATATTGAAATGTCTCCTGGGTGAGGAAAAATGCACATAGTTTTTTAAACATTAACTGACAAAAGATTATCTTGAAGCCAACCATGAAATGTCTGAAGATCTGCTTGTAAMTGACTATTAATAGATTCAATMTTGAAATCAGACAAAAAAAGAAGAGTATCGGTTTCATCATACAGTTCAGGTTTCGAGTATACTGTATCAKTAGGAATGACATGTTTATGCACAAGAAACTTGACCAAAGTACAAGCACAATGCAAACTGACACCCTTAGCATGAAAGTACAACATACAGTAAATATGCATATGACATGTCTGCTGCTTTATGCAGTAAGTGTACACCCCAGTATTGTGCATATAACTATTTTTTTTTCTTGAATCATGACCTTCTGTCTTTGCTTTTGGTATATCTGAAAAAAACATGTTGAAAGTCATTATATTGTAGTATCTAAATACCAATACTGTTACTGTATCAGACTCGATATCAGCATTTCTACAAGTACTCACAATCGTACAAAATGCCACCAGAACCAATACCAGCATCGATACTGGGATACCGGTATCGAAACTCTGTTGAATGTGTTACAGTTTACATTTCAAGTCAGTTCCATGTTTAAGAAATGTATACAAGTTGAAAGAAAATCTTGTTCAATACATCAAAATTAGAAAGTGCTTTTTAGGATACTCAAAGACGCACAGTGGTAGGATACAATGTAGCCACAGCTGCTTTGGGGCACGCTGACAGATGTCAGAAGACTCTGACCACCACCAGTAGGCAAGGTGGGTGGAGTGTCTTGCCCAAGGAAACTGAGAAGGATGGAATGGGGTATTGACCCAGCAACTGAACTGTTACAAGATGACTAACCTAACCACTACCCCACAGCCACCAAATATTTGTTATTTTTATTTATTTAAAAAAAACATATAGCATCATGCTGTACATTGGATCCATCCAGTCAGAGGGGCTGTAGGCTTATGAGGATGGAGAGCCACCTTGTTCTAAAATAAAGGAAACGTTCTTAAAGTCATCATGTAATGTTTAAAGTGCCTGTGATGTTAATATCCTTCAAATACAAAAAAAAAAACAACTTTACATCTAAGAAACTCATGTAATGCATATGGTTTTATCCATTTTGTTACATAACTGGCATGTTTTCTTTTGATCTTGTTTCAGCAAAAATGAAACAGGAAGTGACATCAAACGGGAACTCTTAAAAAATACCTTTTTTATTAAAATAATATAATATGAACTCTGACTCTTCTTCATCTCTTTGACAGTGACTCATAAAACATCAGATTTGTCTCTACAGTCTGTTATTGTAGCAATACTCTGTTCACATACAGGTATTCCCCTTTGACATCACTTCCTGTTACTTCACGTGTGAATATCTCAACAACTGTTCATCTCAGCGGCATGAAAATTTTGTTACAATCAATCAGTGTTATCTTTTCAAAAATGTGTTTATATTTATTACAAAAAATTATGTCACAGGCATATAAGTTCTAACTCAGTTTGTACTCATACTCGGTTTGAAGAAAACTGGTATCGGAACATATCTGCCTTTGTGGATGTGAACAATCAGCTTAATAAAAAGCTGTGGACCAAAAAGGGAAACCAAAGTGATGCTTAACTCTGCACATCAGATCAAAATAATCTGTTTTGCAGAAATTAAAGCACATTAAAAAAAGAAGAAGGAGTCACTGAATGCTTCAAGGTAACTCAAAACTCACAAAACCAGTACAGGTTCGACAGCAAAGTCCCACCCGTTACGGTAGTACGGAGAAATCCTGAGATAAGTCTGCTGCCATGCAAATGTTTTTCCATAACAGCCTCATATTGTAAGCAAGAAGGCTGCTGTCATAAACATTTACATATGATCAAATACTTTCAGGGAAATGTGCCAATCGGGGGAAAAAACTCTAACGAGTAGTCTGTGTGGATACTGGGTGGAACAGGAACTATGTGATCATGCTAATATTTTCCCAAACATTATGTTTTGTTGTTTAAGCTRTATCAGCATACAAAAACAAGTCCATTATTGAATGGATAGAAACTATTATAGTCACTAAAAGGATGTCTAATTTAGGATTTTCTTCCCTGACCTTCTTTTATAAGGTATATGCTAAAACCAAAGCCCTAGAGCTAGAATTTCTCTCTTTGTCAYTGTTTAAGGACAAAAAAATTGGATTCTGCTGACAAAATGGAATTAAACCATAGAATTAAAAACATCTAATAATAATAGAGAATAGACKATCTCTGTGGATTAACCCTGTTTTCCCTAATGATCATGTTAATAATGAAAGCTACTACTTTGACTCAAAAATAGACTGATTTTCTTGGGATTTCTTGGTAAAGACAAACATGTACTTACAGTAAACACTGAGCTCCACCACCCTGCTGTACTGGGCCTGGCTCACTGAGTTTCTGGCCACACAGCGGTATGATCCTTTGTCCTTTTTGGTCACAGGGCTGATCAGCAATGTAGAGTTATCTTGACTGAAGTGGTATCTCTCATTGGGAGGCAGTACATTATTATCCCTTAGCCACTGGTACCCAACTCTTGTTCCTTTCTCCACAGAACAAGTCCAAGTTACGTTTGCTTTGTCTTCTACGACCGGGTAAGATGGGATCTTCTCAATTAGTGCACTGGAGATAGGGACTATAGGGAAGAAGACAAGAAGCATGTAAATTGAGCAAATAAAACTCATTGTGTGATTTATCAGATGCATAAGCAAGTAGCTCACCATCAACCGTTACACGTATARTCCTCTCCTCCTTGATGACCCCTCCTTTGCTGTTGTGAAACTTTATGTTGAGGCTCAGGTGGTACTCCCCCTCRCTGGTCTGGTTTAATTTCAAGAGCAGCAGAGAAAGGTTGCTTTGTTTGAAGAGGAGGTGGTTGCGGTACATCATGTCGATGATCTCGTGGTCGTTGGTGAAGGTGACCAGCGTGGTCCGGGTTCCGCTCAGTTCAGTGTGAGACCAAGTTCCCTGGATCTCGGCTTCGTCGAGCGAAAAGAGGGTCTCCACAGACAGCAGCAGGGGGCTCCCCTCAACCCCATGATGAACCAGTGAAGGGACGTGAATGAGGTTGCTGCTCACTTCTAAATTAGTGGATATAGAAAACAAAATKACCTAAAGTAACTTGTTAGATCTCCCATGTAAAATATGACTTTGGTATTCTGTCATGTCCTGTGTACAAATACATCACTTTTGTTTTAAAGCAGGGCTGGTCAAACTCTTTTGCACAAGGGGTCCAAAATTCAAAWCTTGGTCCAAGTTCTGTCAATTTTTATTAACTGAATGTTATATAACAAAATATTCTTATGAAAATACAAGTCTTTTCTAAATCATATTTTATGTAGAATGCATAACTTAATGGATAAAGATGGAAAATTAAAAAAAACATATTTAGCAGTCATTTATTTGCCTTACTTTCTATCAAGAACCTTTTCATTTATTATTTTTTAGACATTTTGTCACAGTTCAACAAATCAGGTGAAAACTCTAAAATCCACTTATTTGACTTTAAAATAAGAAAAAA